>NW_025839756.1:0-2065 GCF_002878395.1 Capsicum annuum | reverse complement strand
CACCCCCGAAACAGTGGGCTATAGCATACAGATTTTGCCCAAAAATGTCCCGTTCGCACCGATTTGCCCATTTGTCCACCCAAGTGGCCACAAAAAATTAAACGGACCATACTGAGATGATCGCCAACCTCCCTGGCATGCTTCGATCAATTTTTAGTCCACATCACACCCTAACCCCGAGTCCACCTCCAAAATCATGGGCTATAGCTCACCGATTTGGCCCAAAAAGGCCTCGTTTGTGTTGTTTAGCCCGTTTGTTTACCCAAATGACCATGAAACTTTAAAAGGACCATACTGGAATGATACCTAACCTCTCAGGCATGATCCAATCAATTTTTGGCCTACAGCACGCCTGGACTCAGGTCCAACCCCCAAAGCCTTGGGCTATAACACACTGATTTAGCCCAAAAATGCCCCATTCATGCCGTTTTGCCCGTTTCTCTATCCAAATGGCGACAAAAATATAAATGGACCATACTGGTATGATGTCACACCTCCTTGGCATGCCCTGGTCAAGTTTTAGCCCATAACATGCTCGAAACCCAGGCCCATCCCCGGAACCGTGGGCTATAGCAGACCGATTTGTCCCGATAATACCCCATTCATGCCGTTTCACTTGTTTATCCAGCCAAATTCCACAAAAAATTAAATGGACCACACTGTGATGATTCCCAATCTCCTTGACATGCGTTAGTTAATTTTTGGGCCACAGCACGCCCGAAACCCAGGCCCACTCTCAAAATCATGGGCTAACACCCCGATTTAGCCTGAAAATGCCCTGTTTATGCTATTTTTCCTATTTTTCCACCCAAATAGCTACAAAAAATTAAACGGACCACACTAGTATGATCCCCAACCTCCCTGTCATGCCCCGATCAATTTTCAACCTATAGCACGCCTGGACCCCTGGCCCAACCCAAAAATCATGGGTTATAGCAGGCCAATTTTGCCCGAAAATTCCCCTTTCTCACCGTTTCGTCCGTTTGTCCACCCAAGTGGCCATGTTAAATTGAAAAAACCACACAGGGATAATCCCTATCCTATCTGACATGCCCCGATTGATTTTTGTCCTGTAGCACGCCTAGACCCCGGGCCCACCCCCAAAATCGTAGGCTAGAGCACACCAATTTGGCCCAAAAATGCCCCATTTACGCCGTCCTATTTGTCCACCCAAATGGTAATAAAAAATTAAATGAACCATACTGGGATGATCCCCAACCTCCCTAGCATGGCACGCCCGATTTTTTGGCCCACAGCACGCTTGAACCTCGGGTTCACCACCAAAACTGTGGGCTATTGCACACCAATTTTGCCTAAAAAGGCCCCGTTCATGCCAGTCCGCCGATTTATCCACCCAAATTGCAACAAAAAATTAAACGGACCATACTGGAAAGATCCCCACTTCCCTGGTCTGCCCCGATCAGTTGTGTCCCACAGGACGCCTGGACCCTAGGCCCATCCCTGAAACTGTAGGATAGAGCACACCGATTTGGCCCAAAAATGCCCAATTCACTTCTTTTTGCCCGTTTGCCCACCCAAATGGCCATAAAAATATAAACAGACCTTACTGGGATGAGCCCCAACCACCCTGGCACACCCTAAATAATTTTTTGCCCATGGCACAACGAACTCCGGGTCTACCCCTAAAATCGTGTGCTACAGCACATCGATTTGACCCGAAAATGGCCAGTTCTCACCGTTTTGCCCATTTCTTAACCCAAATGGCCATGAAAAATTAAAACGGACCACACTGGGATGATACCTAACCTCACTGGCATGCCTCAGTTGATTTTTCATCAACAGCACAGCCAGACCCTGTGGCCACCCCTGAAATCGTAGTCTATGGCACACCGATTTAGCCCGAAAATGTCCCGTTCGCATTGTTTTGCCCGTTTATCCACCCAAATAGCCACAAAAAATTAAATGGAACATACCGGGATGATCCCAACCTCTCTGGCATGCCCTTATTAATTTTTGGCCCATAGAACGCCTGGACCCCGGTCCCACCATTAAATCCATGGGCTATAGCACACTAATTTCCCTCAAAAATGCCCCATTCGCACCA
>NW_025839755.1:0-1462 GCF_002878395.1 Capsicum annuum | reverse complement strand
GAACATAGCTTGAAGTTTTTGTAACTCTCGTGCTTGGCTACGTGTGAGTGGTCGTGAACTTGTTGGAAAGATTGTAGAACTTGTTGGATAGCTTGATACACCCATATCATCCTCTCCATATTGAGAGGAATTTGGCTTCAAATTCATAATTTGGTCATCCTCAAATGCATCCACAAGAGAAAGATCACACACATTGAAAATGTTGCGCACTTGGTATTCCAGGGGAAGGTCAATCTTGTAGGCATTATCATTAATTATTTCAAGTACTTGGAATGGACCATCACCCCTTAGCATTAATTTGGTCTTCCTTGATATGGAAACCGATCCTTCCTAAGGTGCACCCACACTTAATCTCCCGGTTCAAGAAAGGTATCCCTAAAATGATATTTTCTATGATATCTTCGGTGATGACGAAGTCATTAACAAGGAAAATGCCATTGTTACAAACATGAGCTTTAGGGAGTTGATAATAGATTTCCATTTTTTCTCCCGTGGCTGAGTAAAGACGAGAGGTACTCTTTTGAAGGTACTTTGTAGGTACTAGGCCTTTAACAATGCAGTTACTATCTGCACCTGTATCGAAGAGTGCGACTCTGTTAAGAACAAAGTCTTTATTTATGACAATTTTCACGGCTATATGTTCGCTATAGGCTTTTATGGCCGTAACAGCTTTGCCGGACGTATAGGGAGAATCAGAGCCGGGAAAGGAACTAGGCTCTGGTTCTCGGAGATGATCATTCGGGATGATTGGAAAGACTTTAGGTGATTCTGGCGGAGAAGCCTTTTCGGGGAGAGGTATACTTTTTAGGACTTGATGTGTAAGAACGTTAAGTTCTACTTGATCAAGACGGATTTTGAGGTTCTTGATCTCTCCCTTTAATGTGGAGATTTCTCCCTTAAGATCAGCAATAGAAGGTTCCGCAGGTTTGTCGAATCTAGACATAACCTGTTTTATGCTAAAAGGCTGGATAATGGTTTTGGGGGGTTTTTCTTCATGAGAAAGCATTAATAGTTTGAGTTCTAGAAGATATTTATTTCTAGATTCATCATCTTGGATGTGTTCTATAATGTCAAACAGGATTTCTTTACGATTTCCTGAAACGACATTAACAGCCTTTCTAGTGCAATTGCAAAAGGTACCGTTACAGGCACATTCTTGGCCAGATTGGGATTGATTCGTCTCATAAGCGGTGTTGATGAATTCTTCATCGCTGTAGTCGTCACTGGACGAGGCATAGGAGTCAGAAGATTCAGAAGACTCAAGTGAATCTTCCATTATGGAAAATAGATTTGCTCTGGTTTCTTCAGAGAGATCTAATTGGTTTAATTTCTTCTTCTTATTAGACTTGCAGTCTTTCGCTCTGTGGCCTGCCTTGCCACAAGTCCAACAAGTATCTTTATTTTTGGAGAATTTCCGTTTGGTCTTTCTACTGGGCTTATAAGATTCCCTTTTGAAGGACCT
>NW_025839754.1:0-4027 GCF_002878395.1 Capsicum annuum | reverse complement strand
TGACTTGCCCCATCATGAATTAACAAAAAAATCAACTATCAAAGGTCTGGAAGGTCAAAAATAAAATCCTCAAAGTTCGAAGGCTTAATAAATGTCTAAGTCTCAACACTTAGCCAAATCTAAGTGTGAGACCTTTCTTGACATGCTTTAAAAGCTTAGACGATGAGGAATTTTCATGGGGTCTTATACTATCTCCCCCTTGGGAACATTCATCCTCGAATGATTCTAGTTAGGCTAAGAATGCTGAGAAATCTGAAGATACATGATAACATGCACAACTGAAATTTTTTTTCTAAACTGATTCTAAATCATTTTGAGCTTTTGAGTGAATCTATGAGTGCAAGAACTTATAATGAGTATGACTAAATAGCTAAATCTCTAACTTAAATAGCTAAATCTCTAACTAGAAAGAAACTAAATTAAGAAAGAGTAATACCTTCGGCTAAATCTGAGTTTGCGGAGAAGAAATAAGGGTACTTGGCTTTCATATCTGCTTTGGCTTCCTAAATAGCGCCCTTAACTAACTGATTCTGCCAAAGAACTTTTGACCAAGAGAACTTCTTTGTTCCTTAGTCTACAGAATTTGATAATCTAGGATCTTAACTGGAATCTTATCATATGAAAGACTATTCTAAATATCTGAGCTTTCTAAAGGATTTACAATAATGGTATCACCAATGCACTTCTTAAGCATAGAGACGTGGGATACAAGATGAATAGTTGACAAATCTGTGGGCAACTCAATCTCATAAGCTACTTTCCTAACACGTCTCAGAATTCTGTAAGGGCCAACATAACGAGTACTTAGCTTCCCTTTTTTGCTAAATCTATTCACCCCTTTCATGGGTGAATCTTCAGATACACTAAATCATCAACTTCAAACTTAAGATCTTTTTTTCTCACATCTGGATATGATTTCTGATGACTATGGTCTATCTTCAATCTTTCTCTAATAAACTTGACTTTCTCCATAGCTTCAAACACTGCATCAGGCTCAATCAAAGCGGCCTCACCCACTTCAAACCAGCCTATAGGTGATCTACATCTTCTTCCATAAAGATCCTCAAACGGGGCCATCTAGATGCTAGAATAATAACTTATAATATAAGTAAACTCAGCTCATCACAACTTCATTTGAAATCAATAGCACATGCCCTCAACATAACTTCCAGAGTCTGGATGGTCCTCTTCTCTTGACCATCTGCCTGCGGATGAAAAGAGAAACTAAGATAAACTTGGGTACCAAGACCATTTTGAAAGGCTCTCCAAAACTGAGAAGTAAATCAAGTACCCCTATTTGAGATGATAGAGAAGGGAATTCCATGCAATCTAACTAACTCTTAGATATACAATTTAGCATAATTCTCAGCTGTATTAGACGTATGCACTGGCAAGAAATGCACTGACTTAGTCAACCTTTCTATAATAACCCATATCAAATCATCATGACGATACAAAAGGGGTAAACCAGTCACAAAATCTATATTTACCTCTTCCCACTTTCAAGTGGGAATACCAAACTCCTGCAACATACCATCAGGTCTTTGGTGCTCTACCTTAACCTATTGACAAGTTGCACACTTTGCCACAAACTCTGCTATAACCTTCTTCATACTACTCCACCAATAGATTTCCTATAAGTTGCGGTACATCTTGGTAGTGTCGGGATGAATAAAATATCATGCACTATGCACCTCAGCTATAATTCTCTGTCTCAACTAATCGACACAAGGAACACACGGTCTACTATGGTATGTCAACACACTATCTCTCCCTTAGGAGAAAACCTCTACCTTTTGGTCTTTAACTGACTCCTTCAGTTTGACCAAACTAGGATCCATATCTTGCTTCTCCTATACTTTTGAAACTAAGGAGGACTCGTAACTACTCTGAACCCAAACATTACATTCAGCTGAATCAAGCAATCTAACGCTCAACTAGACAAATGATGAACTTCACGAGCTAACTCTTTCTTATCCTTCTCCACATGAGCAACACTGCCCATAGACAACCTGCTAAGGGCGTCTACAACTATATTGGCCTTGCCCGGATGATACAACATACTCATATCATAATTCTTTAGCAACTCTAACCATCTCCTCTGACGAAGATTCAACTCCCTCTGAGTGAACACATACTATAAGCTTTGTGGTTTGTGAACACATCAACATAAACACCATATAGCTAGTGTCTCTAAATTTTCAAAGAAAATACCACAATAACTAATTAAAGATCATGTGTTGGGTAATTCTTTTCATAAGACTTTAATGGTCTAAAGGTATAGGATATAACCTTACCTCTCTGCATCAACACACAACCCAAACCAACTCTAGAGGTATCACAATACACCACAAAACTATTTGTACTATCGGGTAAGGCTAACACTGGGGCTGATGTTAGTCGAGTCTTCAACTCCTGAAAACTCTTCTCGCAGGAACCTGACCACAGGAATTTAACTTTTTTGGGTCAGTCTAGACATAGGTGATACAATAGATGAGAAACCTTCAACAAAATAATGGTAATAGCCGGCTAGACCCAAGAAACTTCTAATATTTGTTATAGAGATAGGTCTAGGCCAATTTCTTATGACTTTTATCTTTTAGGGATCAACTCTAATGCCGTCAGTAAAAACAATATGACCAAGAAAGGCTACTGATCATAGCTAAAATTCACACTTGCTAAATTTGGCAAACAATTAGAGATCTGTAAGAGTTTTTAGGATAATTCTAAGATGATCTGTATGGTCATCCTCACTATGGGAGTATACAAGGATATCATCTATAATACTATGACAAACATATCTATATACTATTTGAACACTCGATTCATGAGGTCCATGAAAGCTGCTGGAGCATTGGTTAGCTCGAAAGATATGACTAGAAACTCAAAATGACCATAACGGGTTCTAAAGAATGTCTTTGGAATATCACACTCTCTCACTTTAAGATGATGATAGTTTGGATCTAAGGTCTATCTTTGAGAAATAAATTTCACCCTGTAATTGATCAAATAAGTCATTAATTCTAGGAAGAGAGTATATGTTCTTGACTGTAACCTTATTTAGCTAATGATAGTCAATGTACATATGGAAAGAACTATTTTTATCTCACACGAATAGGATGGGAGCGCCCCATGGAGAAACAGTAGGCCTTATGAAACCATTATCTAAAAGATCTTTGACTTTCTCTTTCAACTCCTTAAGCTTTGAGGGAGCCATGCAATATGGAGGAATAGAAATGGGCTGAGTATCTGAGAGAAGTTCAATCCCAAATTCTATCTTTATATCAGGAGGTACCCCTGAGAGATCTTCTGGAAATACACTGGGAAACTCATTTACTATATTGACTAACTAAAAAGTTAAAGTCTTAGCCTTAGTGCCTTTAACTCGATCTAGATGATAAATGCAACCTTTGGATATGAACTTTTTGGCCTTAAGATAAGATATGAAATGACTCTTAGGAGATACTGAATTTCCTAACCACTAAAAAATTGGCTTATCTAGAAATTGAGGCTTAACCACATAGGTGCGACAATCTATGGTTGCATAATAGGAATGGAGCCAATATATATAAAGATTAAGATCAAAATCAACCATATTTAGTTTTATTAGGTCTGCTAATATAAAGGACGATGATAGAATATATTTTGTAAATCTGGCTAGCAACAACCGACTCACCTACTAGGGTGGAAACCAAGAAAGGCTCAGGGATTTTTTTAGAACTTATCTCAAAATTCGTAGCAGCTAATGGGGTCACATAAGAGAAACTTGACCCGGGGTCTAATAATACATAAACATCAAAGTGAAAGACACGAAGCATACCTATAAAAATATCAGGTGAATCTTCCTGCTCCTGAAGGGATGGTAAAGCATAGAACCTATTCTGGTACTGACTGGCACCAGTATTGGATGATGCATCCTGAGGAGGGGTTGGGCAACCTAAAAGAGCTGGTGCACTATTAGCCTGAGTCTGGGGATGAATATATCTATTTCTCTGCCTAGCATATGACCAATCTCTAATATTGTGAC
>NW_025839753.1:0-3699 GCF_002878395.1 Capsicum annuum | reverse complement strand
AACCTCATTACACCTTTTATAGGTGATACATAGAGGAAGACACGATCACTAACTCCAAATCTCCAGGCACAAAGCCTACGATCTGCATAGGCCTTCTTCCTACTCTGAGCCACTCTCAACTTATCCTTAGTCACGCTGACTCTAACCAATGACTCCTAAAGCAAATCAATACCATAAGGCCTATCCTCAAAAGTCTCAAACTATCCAACTAGAGAATGATATCTCTTGCCATACAAAGTCTCCAAAGGCACCATATCAATACTCAAAGATAACTATTGTTCTAGACAAACTCTTCCAAGGCCAAGTTCTCTTCCTACTGGCCTCCAAAATCCATAACACAGGCTCGAGGCATATCCTCAAGGATCCGAATAGTTTTCTTGGACTGGCCATTGGTTTGTGAATGAAAGGCTATACTAAGATCAACTTGAGTTCCCAAATTCTCCTAAAAATCTCTCCAAAACCTCTAAGCAAAAACATAATCACTGTTTGAAATAATAGAAATGGGCATACCATACAAATGGACTATCTCCCAAACATAGATATAGGCCAATCTCTCAGTACTGAAGGACATCTGAATAGGAATTAAAATATACTGACTTGGTCAAACAATCTATAATGACCCAAATACCATTGAAACCATGTGATGTGCGAGGAAAACTACTAACAAAATCCATGGTAATCTTCTCCCATTTCACTCGAGAATGGGCAACCTCCGAGCCAAACCACTTAGTCATTGATGCTCGACCTTTACCTTCTGACGACACAGGCAAAGAGCTACAAAGTCTACCATATCTCTTTTCATACCACCCCACTAATAATGTTATCTCTAATCTCTATACATCCTGTCTGTATCGATATGAATAGAATATCTAGAGATGTTAGCCTCACGCAAATTCAATTGAATCAAATTATCAATCCATAAAAAAAAATATGGCCATTAAATTTCAAAATACCCTAATAATCTATGGTGTTCCTTTTGACCACACCACTCGACACTTGATCACAAAGGAAGTAAAGATTACTATCCTCAAATTGGTGATCCCAAATCTACTCAAATAACAAGGACTTCACATCTACACTAGCAAAAATCCTCTTAGGACCTGAAATATCAAGGCAAACCATTAAGTTGGATAAGGGCTGAATGTCTCATGCCAATGGCCTTTGATAGATTCAAATACAAGCCAAGCTATCCATGCTCGCTGCCTTTCAACTCAAGGTATTTGCTACCACATTTACCTTACCAAGATGGTACAAGATCGAAATATCATAATCCTTAAGCTACTCCACATATCTATGTTGTCTAGCATTAAGCTCCCTCTAGGTCATAAGATGCTAAAGACTGGGATTATCGGTGAAAATATCATAATGCACATAATAAAGATAATGCGTCCAAATCTTAAGCACAAAAACTATCGTTGCCAACTCCAGATCATGAATGAGGTAGTTGCGCCCATGAACCTTAAGTTGTTTAGAAGGATAAGCAATAACACAACCCCTGTTGCATCAATACACAACCTAGAAAAACACCAAAAGCATCATAAAACATAGTGAATCCCCCCCCTTAATTGGAAGATCTAAAATAGGAGATGAATAAGGAAATCCTTAAGCTTTCAAAAAATTGACTCATACACCTTGGACCATAAAAAAATAATCTTCCTCTGAGTCAATATGGTCATATGGGTTGAAATATTAGAAAAACACTCAACAAATCTTCTATAATAATTGGCCTAACCAATAAAGCTATGAACCTCAGTTGGAGATGTAGGTCTAGCCCAATCACAAATAGCCTCAATCTTGGTTGGGTCCACCATAATCCCATCCTTAGACACCACATATCCAAGGAATGTCATTGACTCAAGCCAAAACTCACACTTAGAGAACTTGGAAAAAAGTATATTATCTCTCTTAGTTTGGAGCATGATCCTCAAATATTGTGTATTCTTCTTTCTACTCCTCAAATATACAATGATGTCATCGATGAACACAATCATGAAGGAATCCAAATAAGGCTTGAATACTTGGTTCATCAAGTCCATAAATGTAGTTGGGGCATTAGTTAACCCAAATGACGTCACTAAGAACTCATAATGATCATAACCAGTCCTAAAGACTGTCTTTGGGAGATCCTAAGTCTAAATCCTAACCTGATGGTAACCAGATCTCAAATAAATCTTAGAAAACACTGCTGCTCATTGAAGTTGGTCAAACAAATCATCAATGCAAGGTATAGGATAACGGTTCCTCACCATCACCTTATTAAGTTGCTTATAATCAATACACATACATATGGAGTCATTTTATTCTTGATAAACAATATAGTAGCACCCCAAGAAGACACACACAATCTAATAAAACCCTTACCAAAAAGATCTTAAAGCTGAGAATGCAGCTCCTTGAGCTCAACAGAAGCGATATGATAAGGTGCCATAGAAATAAACCAGGTGCCAGGATTGAGATTATTAGTAAACTCAATCTCACGGACAGGGGGATACTAGGAAGTTCAATAGGGAACACATCAGGAAACTCATAAAAAATAGGAACATAGTCAAGCAATGGACTCTCTACACTAGTGTCACAAAAAAAAGCATGATAAGAATCGACCCCTTAAAATAAGCCTTCTAGCATAGACATAAGAAATAATCTCCATTGGTTCATGGCTAACCGCTCCCTACCACACGATTGGGGGTAGGCTGGGCATGGAAAAGTTAATTGCCTTGGCAAAATAATCCAAGATTGTATGATAGTGGGATAACTAGTCCATACCCAAAATCATATAAAAATCCACCATATCAAGAATAATAAGGTGAACATATAAATCAACCTTTAAAAGTCACAACACAAGATTTGAAAACTCAATCCACTACTAAAGAATTACCCACGAGTAGATACGAGCAATATAATAGATAATAAATCACAAGACAACTTCAACTATGGTGCATAACAAGAAAAAATATAAGAATAAGTGGATCTCTAATCAAATAAAGCAAGGGACATCTGGAAGCACACCAAAATCATACCTATAACAACAGCATCTGTAGTCTCAACCTCGGGTCTAGAAGCTACTAAATACAAATGACCACGCCCACCACCAGGCTGGGCAACAACTGATTGACCTCGTCTCCAACATGCCTAAGAACTTTCTTAAGTACCTAAAAACTACCCTTGTAACCATAAGAACCATCTCTACCTGAGGAGTAAGCTACTCTAATAGGGGGAATACTCTGAGCTGAAGTAATATTCACCCCACAAGAGGGCAGTCTCGAGAATAATGACCAAGACCCTTATAGCTATAACATAAACCCAAAGAAAAACTAGAACCAATAGATCTAGCTGACTTAGAGTAACCACCATAACTTGAATATCCAGAAGATGAACCCTTGAAATACTGACCACTAACCTGAATAGGGCGATTAATAGCACTAGATTGACCTCTATTAGTAATCTGAAGAGCTATATAAATTAGTTGATTGGGCTAACTTTAAGGCTGATAGGATGGACGTGGAGAATACCCACCATGAGAACTACTACCTTTGAATTGGAAAATACAATGGATTCTATTAAAATTTCTCTAATATCTAGGCCTCTTATCATTGCCCCTTTGGGCATCATGATGCATTTCCTCCATCACTCTAGCATGATCTGTAACCTCAACAAATGAACTGCCTGCAATAACCAAACTCTAAGTATACATACGAATGG
>NW_025839752.1:0-1566 GCF_002878395.1 Capsicum annuum | reverse complement strand
GACCCAAATATGAAAATCATGATAAATATCGTTCAAGATTCATGTTTCATATCTCTACACATGTAAATTCATCTTTCAAAATCATAAACATCAAGATTTCATAATAATCATCATAACATATGGGTTCATTCTTCAAATTCATAAAAATCAAATAAAAATCATGTCTTTGTAAAGAATATTACTTTTGGGCACAAGAATGAAAGAGATTTCTTATTGAAAAACCCCACATACCTTGAATGATTAACTTTATATCGATACTTATTTTTGAGATGTTAATCGTGCCTTTGAATGATGGTTCTTGGAGTTCTTGAACTAGAAACTTGGAATCTTGAATAAATTTGCAGAATTAATTATGAACTTTGGAGGTTCTTGAAGTTAGATGTAGGAGCTTAGGGTTTTCTTTTTGAGGGAATTTGATGAAATATAACATAGAATGCTTCCATTGGCTTTAATATACGTTTTGGAAGGATTTTGGGTGAGGGGGAATGACCAAAACACCCTTAAAAATCAAATAACTCTCGAATCTATCCTTTGGTGGACTGTTTTGATAGTTTGAAGTAGATCAACCATAACATTTTACTCTAATATCCAAATTGGATGAAACTAATTTCATTAGAAAAAGGACTCTCATATCTTTCCGTTGATATATAGTATCTCACGTAGATTATTTTGTACGAGGAGCTATGATCATTTGAAGTTGACCCAAAAATTCACTTTTGATAGGCTGAAGTAGATCGACCATAGCTTATTGCTCCGATAGACAAATTGGATGAAACCAATTTCATTGGAAAGAGGACTCGCAGAGCTTTACATTGATATATAGTAGATCACCCAGATCATTATGTACAAGAAATAATGATCATTTAAATTTGGAGCAAAAATACGCCAGGCCTCAGTACTTTTTCCTGCACGTTTTACTATTCAATACTATTCACGGTTCGATCGGAATGTTCATAACTCGTCGCTCGGGTGTCCGTTTTGGATGATCCATATATCGTTGGAAATATTATTTGATACTCTACGTAGTGGTGGGTCATAATCTAAGACATTCCACACGAAAAATTTATAATTCATTCTAGAAGATAGAACCCAACACGTTTACGCACAAAATTTCAATGAAAAATTTCCTGGGGTATTACATCACGTATCATCTAGCTTGATGATTTATGTTCATATACTTATTCACTGGTGCGACTACATAATTTGTACGCCTTGGGTTTAATAACTCATCATTTCCCAGGTTCTCATTATCTGAGTTTACTTCCCGAACATTATTGTCTGCTCTCTACTGGTTTACTTGTGTGGCTGTCAAGGCTGCTAATCTAGCCTACTCCTGCTGAGCAACTATTATTTTTGGGTCCTCTTGACTGTCCATTCTACCAATGAGCTGCGATTTTGGATGAATAGGTAATAATGGTTGACCTGATCTTCGTGTACTTGGCATACAAGACACTCAACCTACACAAAAAAAAAAACAAATAAAAAGTAAAATTTGGGAATCTTTGACCAATGTTTTGATTAACAATCACAAAATTAGTTGACAATTGTATTTCCCAAAAATGGGGC
>NW_025839751.1:0-2084 GCF_002878395.1 Capsicum annuum | reverse complement strand
GCCCCAATTGATTTTTGAACCATAAAACGCCAGAACGCCGAGCCCACCCCCAAAACTGTGGGCGATAGAACAACGATTTGGCCCGAACATGCCTCATACGCGTCGTTTGGCCCGTTTGTCCACCCAAATGGCCACGAAAATTTAAACGGACCACACTGGGATGATCCCCAACCTCCCTGGCATACCTCGGTCAATTCTTGTCCCACAGCATGCATGGACCACGGTTCCACCCCTAAAATCATGAGCTATAGTACACCAATTTTGCTCGAAAATACCCCGTTCGTGCCATTTCACTCATTTGTCCACCCAAATGGCCATAAAAATTTAAACGGATACACTGAAATGATCCCCAATCTCCCTGGCATGTCCTGGTCAATTTTTGCCCTACAGCACGCCTGGGCCCCTGGCCCAACCCCAAAATCATAGGCTATAGCATACCGAATTGGCCCGAAAATACCCCGTTCGCACCGTTTCTCCTGTTTGTCCACCTAAATGGCAACAAAAATTTAAACGGACTACATTGGGATGATTCCCAACCTCCCTAGAATGCCCCGATCGATTTTTCTCCCATAGCACATCAGACTCCGGTTCCATCCTCGAAATCGTGGGCTATCGCATACCGATTTGGCACGAAAATACCCCATTCGCTCTACTTTGCCCATTTGTCTAACCAACTGGCCACGAAAATTTAAATGAACCATACTGGGACGATCCCCAATCTCTCTGGCACACCCTAGAAAATTTTTATCCCACAGAACACTCGGTCCTCGGGCCCATACCCAAAATCGTAGGCTATAGCACACTGAATAGGCCCGAAAATGCCTTATTCCCGCTGTTTCGCTCGTTTATCCTCACAAATAGCCATGAAAATTTAAACGGACCATACTGGGACGATCCCCAACCTCCCTAGCATGCCTTGGCCAATTTTTGTCCCACAGTACGTCCGAGCCCACCCCCAAAATTGTGTGCTATAGCACAATAATTTGGTGCGAAAATTCCCCGTTCGCGCTGTTTTGCCCGTTTGCTAACCCAAATGGCTATGAAAATTTAAACTAACCACACTGGAACGATCCCCAACCTTCCTGGCATGGCTCGATCAATTTTCAGCCCACTACACGTTCGGGCCCCAGCCCACCCCCAAAATTGTAGGCTATAACACACCGATTTGGCACGAAAATACCCCGTTCACGCCGTTTCGCCCGTTTGTCAACCCAAATGGCCATAATAATTTAAATTGACCATACTGGGATGATCCTCATCCTCCCTGGCACACCTCGATCGATTTTTGGCCTACAGTATATTTGGACCCCGGTTCTACCTCCAAAAATGTGGGCTATAGCACATCCTTTTGGCCCAAAAATGCCCCGTTCGCGCAGTTTCTCCCGTTTGTCCACCTAAATAGCCACCAAAATTAAAACGGACCACACTGGGATGATCCCCATCCACCCTGACATGCCTCGGTGGATTTTTTGCCCATGCCATGCCCGGACCCTCGGCCCACCTCCAGAAACATGGGCTATAGCACACCCATATAGCCTGAAAATTCCCTGTTCATGTCGTTTCTCCCGTTTGTCCACCGAAATAGCCACAAAAATTTAAACGGACCATATTGGGAGGATTCCCAACCACCCTAAAATTCCCCAATCGATTTTTGGCCCACTGCATGCCGGACCCCGGTTCCACCCTCGAAACCGTGGGCTATAGCACACCAATTCGACCTGAAAATACCCCTTTCGCGCTGTTTCGCCCGTTTGCCAAGCCCAATGGCCACAAATATTTAAACAAACCACACTGGGATGATCCTAAAACACCCTGGTATGCCTCAATCAATTTTCGACCCACAGCATGCCCGTACCCTGGGCCCACCCCCAAAACCGTGGGCTATAGCACACCGATTTGGCTCAAAAATGCCCCATTCGTGCCATTCGCCCGTATGTCTACCTAAATGGCCACAAAAATTTAAATGGACCATACTGGGATGATTCCCAACCTCCCTGGCATGCCCCAATTGATTTTTGGCCCACAGCACGCTCGGACCCCAAGCCCACCCCCGAAATCGTGGTCTATAGTACATTGATGTGGCT
>NW_025839750.1:0-1219 GCF_002878395.1 Capsicum annuum | reverse complement strand
AAGTTCTTTGGCAAAATCAGTCCGTTGAGGAAGCTACTTGGGAAGCAAAAGTAAATATGTGAACCAAGTATCCTCACCTCTTCTCTATAAATTTAGACTCAGCCCAAGGTAATAGTTTACTTAAGTTCATTCGATTTATGGTTCAAATTTCAGTTACAAACTACGCTCAGTTTTTATTTCAAAATTGTTATCTTTATCCTTACATGTTCAGTAGCATGTTCATAAGTCAATTCAGTCATGTATTCATGTATCAATTATGCATGATCACCTTATCAATACTCTCAGTCATGCATTCATGTATTAGCTCAGTCAAAAAAAAATCATGCATCAGATATGCATGATCAACATAAATCTCAGTAATGTCAATTATGTAGTCATGTTTCTGTTGTTCATGTTCTGTATGTACTTTAGATTATCATTTCTCCCACCTCAGTCAGTCTCATTCGAGGACGAATATTTCCAAGGGGGAGATATTATCAGACCCCAAAAAATTTCCAAGCTTAACTCAGTCCTTTAGGCTTGTCAAAGGGTCCCAGACTTAGAAAATTCTAGCTAAGGTTCTAGACTTAGTTTATTTTTGGCCTTCAAAGGTTGGAAATCTCATTTTGTGACCGTAATGTCCTTTAAATGTCTGTATTTTTGTTAATTCATGATCAGAGAGGTCAATAGATATTCCCAAACAAGTTTTGGATTTTTTGGACCTCGTTTAGACCACGTTTGGTGTCGCAAAGTAGTGGACCAATGTGATCTTGGCACGCCGCATCATCTATCGCATTGTTTAACATTATTGCAGGGATTTCTAGTAAAACAACTGAGGCTTGGCGCAATCATGACGAGACGTATTGCGTATCGCATCGATGGTATCGACGCGCCGCGTCGCCAATCAAGTCGATGTCCAGTTTTCAATCATTAAATGTTCATGTTTTTAAGGACAAAAGGGTCAATTTCCCACCCCTATAAAAACCTATAACACTAGATTTAGCTAGGTTTTCACCAAAATATAGTTTTTTCTCTCAAATTTCCTCAAGAAAAAGTCTAGGGTTTTCAATTGAAGGTCTAATTCCAAGATATTCCACCGTTAATTTTTAAGAAACTTCCATCCAAGGTATGTCAAGCGTTGATTCATGGGTTCCTTTCACCCATAAAGCTCAAGAAACCCTTTTACTATTATTACTTTGAATTCCATGGTATGAATTGAATTATATCCATGTTTATATTG
>NW_025839749.1:0-1485 GCF_002878395.1 Capsicum annuum | reverse complement strand
CATGGTATCAGAGTCAGGCCTACCCAATTTATTATTTTCAATGTTGAGTCCCCCATCTTATATTGCCTATGCTTCAAATGTCCAGTCTTGGTGTGCAAGGAGAGGGAGGGGAGAGTCCCACATCGTTGGATTAAAGAGTCCTTAGTCTCCTTATATGATCTTGGGAAATCCTCACCTCATGAGCTAGCTTTTGACGTTGAGTTAGGTCCAAGGTTCATTTCAATATCATGGTATCAGAGTCCATCATCTCTTTCTATTGCTTTAATGTTCTTGGCTACTCTTTTTCATCATCGTAATCATATATCTCTGCCATCACCTTTTTCTATTGCTTTCATATTTGTTAAAGTTAATTATAACGATTTCTTTTTATGAATTTAAGAGTTAATTTTCTCAGAAAGATTTCTTTGAAAATATATTACTGAATGTTTAATCTTAATCTTTGTATATGCTTTCATCGTCATCTTTAATGGTGTATGCTTATATATTTTATTTTATTTCGATGATGAATTAATCCCCTACATTTCAAATTATTTTCAACAGATAACAAAAAGCATAATTTATTGTAGTGATATAAAATTCTTGAACTTAATCAGGTAAATATTTTTACAAAATATTTATGATAATAAAAATACTAATTAGTAGTTATTAGTTCATTTTGAGCTTAAAAAATAGATAATTTTATTTGATGTGATTATTTGATATTAGTAATAGCATGTATGCTAAAATAAATTGATAATTGATTTTTTATTAATAAATAGAAGATATTTTCTAATAGCATTTGTGTGTACTTAACATAAAATTATAAATTGCATTGAGGAAAAGTGATGGATGAGGGGAATAACAAGAGATTATGGTGGTTGAGAAGGGGTAGGGATGAGCTAGGTAGGTGGGGTAGGCGGGGTGGTGGTGTAGGTAGGGGTTAGAGTTGTGGAGTAGAAAAAAAGATTCTTAAAAGACAAAAAAAAAAAATTTCTTGGGAGTCAGGACAGAAGGGTGGAAAGATTGTTTTTTAGAAAAAAGTGAAAAATAATTTTTTTTGTATGTGTATTAGGTAGGGTGTCAAATGGGTATTAGGGAGTAGGGGTGGATGCAATATAAAATTTTATTTTAAACAAAAATAAAATATTTTTTTGTTGGTGGAGGGTGGCTTGGGGATAAGAGGTGGGTGATGTGAGAAAAATATTTTACAAAAAATCTGATAAAGTAAAATATGATAAAAACTAGGGAGGTGGGGTGGTGGCTGTAGGGTAAGGCTAGGAGGTGGGTGTAGTATTTGGTGGGATGGTGATTTTGAGAGTGATTTGAGAGATCTTAATTAAATTAACTTAGCAGATACAATAAGAGGTATAAATAAAATAATTAAAGATATTAATCATAAAATTGATGATTGTAAAAATAATGAGCAATAGAATAATATTTGAAAATTTAAAATAAACTAATAAATTTTATGCACTTAACTTTGAATTGAGACTAAATGAAATTTAA
>NW_025839748.1:0-3399 GCF_002878395.1 Capsicum annuum | reverse complement strand
TGTTCTAGACTATCTTCATGTCTAGTTGCAAAAGGGCTCTTCAATAGTGTTGTTTGATCCAAAATCCAAGTAGAAAGAAGTGAGGTCTTTGTTAGTCTTGCAAACAAATCCCAAATACCTACCAAAAAGGAAGGGTGGATAAAAATATCTACAAAAGACTTGGTAGCAAAAGAGGGAAAGAACACTTTTCTAGGTGTCCATCCAAAAGAGGAAAAGGCCACCAACCCTTCAAAAAGATGTCTTTCTCAAAAGGTGTAAGACAAGTCAAACTTTTTGAATGTGAAAAAGGGCTCCAATCTTGATGTTTTTCTTCCCCATGGCCGAAGTACACTTCTTCAAGAATTGAAAATTGAACCAAAAATTTAAAGTGGAAAAAATAAGAACTTTTCAAACACCGCAACCAATCCTAGACCGCAACATCACCAATTTTTGTACAATACCAAAACTTAGGGCTCAAAATCTTGGATTATTAGTTTCTTTTTGTTGATTCTTAGTTTCATTTTTTTTATTCTTATACTAATTGGAAACTAGTAAATACTTACTAAGTTGTAAATTAGTTTTTGAATATGTTTCTTTCGTGTCTTCATTATTTGTGTGTTTTTCTCGTTTGTAACTCGTAGTAACTTCTCTGTTTCAAGTTGTTAAGTGAATTTTATTTTGTGTCTTGAGTCAACAAAAACAAGAATCCATTTTGGCTTATTGACTGCTGGAGTATAAGCAACTTTTAATATTCGCCGCTCCAATTGTGAGAATCATAAAGGTGAGTGTATCGAGTGTTGGTAAGGAGTTTTTACTACTAATCTTGTTTGTTTTGTTTTATTTGTTGTTGTCTTTTTTTTTGTTAGGTACCATGGCTGCCCATAATTTCAAGGCCACGTGTATCGCATCAATGACGATCTTGAAGATATGCAACGGCACATTGAAATTATATGTCAATTGTTACCCAAACTCTTCCCTCAAAATCCAATTGTCCAAACAACTTCTGATGAAAGTTTTCCGAAGGAAGTTGCTGCCCAAGCTTGTAACAGGCTTTCACACTGAGGTAAAGACGAACATACTCATAAACGTCAAGGTAAAATAGCTAACTCTTACACTTTGGTGTATGTGAATAATGGTCATGTGGCTAAAAAACCATTGAGTGTAAGTAATAGCCTATCTACATGTGAGTATATTAATTCTTTTCCACTTGTAGATGATGTACATGTTGTGCGAGTGGATACACTAGTTGATCCTATAGATGACCGAGTAGACTCTTCTTATGATATTGACTTGTGTCCACCTAGTGTGGAAGCTATTGCGTTGAATAAAAGTACATCGTCATGTGAAAATTGTATTGACCAACTTATTTGTGAAACTTGTCCACCACTTGAGTATGTATGTGATGTGATTAATAGAACTCAAGTGAGTGAAATACTTGAAAATATTGGTCAACAAAATGGGAGTGAACCTTAGAGCCATTCTTGGGATAATCTTATGTTTGAAACCTCTTTAAAACTTGATATTAATTTTTTTGAGAGTGAGGAATTTGCTAGTTCCAAATCTTCCCGTGAGATAAATCATGCTCGCTTTAGATATAATGTCTTATTTAAAGATGATATACACACTCCTAAGGAACCTAGTAGAGAAAACGATGCTATAGATTGCCTTGAAGTCTATAGCCTATATGCTAATCCACTATGGTGTGACAACATTCCTCCTAAAGATGGAAATCTCTTTTCGAAAGATGAGAGTACTCTTAAGGGTAAGGAATGTGTAGTCTTTCTTAAAAACCCGAGGAAAAAGGTGCCATTGACTCCTTGGGGTAATGTTTCTAAATTTGTATCCTTGCTTGACACACTTGTTCTTACATTGCATGAATACCAACTTGAGGATGCCAATTTTCCTATTTGCTTGAAGGAAAGAGTGTGTATATGCTTTAATGCTTTATCTTTACCCATGTATACCTTTACACTTGGTTCTTTCCTATACTACCTCTTTGCCTATGATGACATCCATGCTAGTTTTCGATTTGTATTATGTAGAGGTAGGAAACTTGTTGGTTATTCCACTTATTCTAATGACTATGATATGTGTGTTTTGTGGACTTTAAAACCAATAGTGGCACCACATTTGATGAGGTCACTTGAAGGGGTAATGAAACAATTGTGTTTTATGGTCTCTAAGTTACGGGTAGTCTTACCTTTGGGACTTTGGGATACCACTGAGTCCTTTATAGTTGTTTATCTCTTGATATTTGTCATAATCATGCCTTTTGTGATGTTTTTGCTAAGCTTTTCATGACTAACACAATGGATTCATGGTTATATTTCAAGTATGTCCCGCCCTAGCATGATGATGTTTATTATTGTGCTAACTCTAACCCTCATGCCATGAGGAAGTTGTGCTTGTTTTTCCTTTCTCTTATTTTACAAGGAATGGATTCAAGGTCAAATCCTTTTCGAGGAGAGGAGGATAATACAAGTCAAATGGCCTCCTTAGTTTCTGATGAAATATCTGGAGGCCAACACCTAAAGGCTCAAGACTTGGTCACCCCGAGAGCATAGGGATATGAAAGGAAGGCCCATTTTATGAATGACTTAAAGCAATCCCACCTATGGAAGGTTGCTTGGATGCTTACATTGTTGTTAACCCGATAACCACAAGCCTTGAAGTATAAACCATCCTCAATTTTGAGAGCATTGAAGAGGCGCCATTCATTCAAGTCCAACATACCTTGGTCGCCCCTTCATTAAGGGTATTTTGGACATTGCACATGGTGTATTTACACACCATGGCCTCCCCTCCCATTATGGGCAAAGTGGTTTTTTTGTCTTTTTTTGTAATATACTATAAACAGGACTTTTTAGGTCTTCTCTCATTAGTTGCTTGATAATGAAAATATGAGACATTGAAAATCCTCTCTTGAGAGTATACTACCTTAGTGTAGTTCTTAGTTTGGGCTTGGATTAGCCACTGTAATTTAGGACTTTGAAAAGCCAATATTGTTCTTTGCTTGAAAACGGTGGATCTTGAGGTGAGTTGATTCCCTTGGCGGTCACCGTAAGAACTTGGTTCTTGCTCACATGTTTTGTAGAGGTTTTAGAGTTTAATATACTCTTTAGTTTCTACATTACGTGTTCTCCTTGTTTCAAGTTAACTATCTTTTTTATCACTTTAAGTTTGTGTTTGTTTCTTGTACCGTTTGTGTCTTGTTGTCGCGGATGAATGTGGGTTGTTATTGTTTCTGTGTGGACTATTTTGTGCTTGTAGCATCAAGTTTTAGCACAAAAGCCACTTAACTATTGATGTTTTATTACAAAGTCACTCAACCAATTCAATTGATTTTTTATTAAAATATTTTTAGTAATACTATAAATATTATTATTGACTAAAAGAAACAACAACAGAACAAGCTAAAGA
>NW_025839747.1:0-5176 GCF_002878395.1 Capsicum annuum | reverse complement strand
TATATATAATAAATAAATTGCCCTATCCACCCTTCTTGTCACTATACCTCTAAACCCTCAGTTCCAACCAACACAAGAACAACAAGATGAACAACAAGTTGCTAGTGAATCAAAATAGGCCTCACACAGCTTCACTAGACTTTGATTTTGTACTTTGAACAAGAAAATGAGATGAATAACAAATCAACTGTGCTAATAAATTGAAAGAGCCTTATACGACTTCACTAGACTTTATTTTCAACAACACAATGATAACAAGATTACAAGAGATAGAAACTTGACACATAATAGACAATGATCTAAGAATACACATCTTGCTCTGTCTTAACTGAATGGCTCATAAGAAAGAGAACATAGACTTTTAACTCAAGGAACTTAACACACTAGGGAGTTCCTCTTAGCCCTTTGTGTGACTTCTGAAATTTCTGCTAGTAAATCTAAGACCATTATCTGGGGAGGAATTGAAACTCGCTGATCATGTTACTTCAAGAATAGTACATAGATATAGGAATTTCAGGGTAACACAGGAATAGAAAGGAAATTCTGAGAGAACAACTTTACTGCATAATCTAGAGTAGGAAAGAAAGAAAAATTTTCTTAAATGCCTCGTAGCCTCTCAAAGAAAAGTAAAGATGTCTCTGTATCATTCCGCAAGGCTCTACTAGACACGGCTTCACAGACACCCTAGGACACTTGAATTCTGTACTTTGACAAAAAGCTTGTAACTCCCCCAAAATGGGTTATCCAAAGATGTCATATGGTGCTAAAGACCACACGTGGTCCCAAGCTAACCCTTATACTGGCATAACTCATAAGCAACTTATTAAGATACATAAATTTGTACAAAATTGGAAGAAAGTAACCCTTTGATGAATCTGATCAATACAAAACTAAATTCACATGATTACAACTCTGCTTTTACAAAGGAAATTAAAACTAAATACATTAACATCTACTGACTGTCTATGAAGTCTCTACTAATACTGACTATAGATAGTTGGGAAGATACTCCAACTATCGCTAATTAATATATATGAGTAAGCAAATAAATGAGACAAATGAATCTAACTGGAGTCCCCAAAGTAGGAGGATACATCATCTTGCTGGCTTGAATCTGCAACTGTCTGAATATGAATATGCATACTAAATC
The DNA here is from genome assembly GCF_002878395.1 of Capsicum annuum. NCBI lineage: Eukaryota > Viridiplantae > Streptophyta > Magnoliopsida > Solanales > Solanaceae > Capsicum > Capsicum annuum. The sequence continues at coordinate 4,026 of NW_025839747.1, read as the reverse complement.
TTGTACCAACATTATGAGATGATATAACACATAGACATATATATAGATCAGAACTTTGAGGATGTACTAAGTATATGGGGTGCATCCAATAAGTAAAATAATATCTCAATATCATCATTTATAAAATCATGCATGCTAAATGTAAATGACTCACAGAGCTTGAGTAATCTAAAATCTAAAACTCATAAATCATGGATAGGAAAGCATGTAGTATAAATTTCGTGAGTCATTACACTTAGTTCTAAAATCTGTATTCTTTCCTTATTCTTAAATCATATAGGCTAAGTGGAAAAAGGCACACCTTTGTTTCTGAAAGTTACAACTGTAATTCTGTAACTGAAATCTTAAGTAAAATAATTTCTTAGTTATTTGTGAGCTTTTATACTTAGTTTCTAAAATATGGAATGTACGCTGTCTTAGGCTTTAGAAATCTTAAATCTTATTCTGTGTGGAAAACACTTTATATCTCAAGGGTTTAAATAAATGAAACAGTTTTAAGAGTGGGGTCATCTTTTGGGAGGTTATTCTAACCGATATAAACCATGTGAGATACATGGAGTCCAACATCTCGCCCACGTTCAGGAAAGCTATTCTACCTTTTCAATAGAAATAGAATATAAACTTTAGTGATCACTACCTCGGTCATCCACATATAGTGGAAATAAGTATTTTAACCTATGGTGGCATGTAGTTCTGGGGTATGAAACCGTAGTAACTTATCCAACTCGGTGCTAAATACTACTCCTATACTCAACTCAGAACTTTTAAGAAATCCACCTCAAAATAATGCAAGGGTCTATAAAGAAGATCAAATCATGTTCTCTTTGCTTTAAATCATAATTAATATGGATTCCTTTCTTAACTCAGGCTCAAAACAATCTTCTTAAAAAGCTTTCAATCATTTCAATCAAGATATTGGAAAATAACTCATAATATGAATCTCATGATTTAAATATCTCAAAATTTATGCTTGATAACAAAACATTCATAATCATCTTAAAATCAGGAAATTTCAGCTATATATATACCAAAATATAAACATGCTCATGTATTTCAATTTTTAAAACCATGAAAATCTCATAATCTCATGAATAGCAACATAGGGTATAAACCCAACTTTAATTTCATAATAAAAGATGTAAAAACAAATAACTCTTGTAATAAAAATCAAGTTTTGGTCACAAGAACGAATGATTTATTCTTGTTCAAACCCAACACATCTTAATTTATGATCTTGGATAAATTGAATGTAAAAGCTTGAATCTTAGACTTGTATTGATGCTTTTGAATATGACTTCTTGAAGTTCTTGTATTGGGAAACCTTAATCTAGAGTTTTCTTGGAGAATTTCTGGAGAAATTTTGGATTTTTTGGAGAGAAAGTATGAGCTTAGGGTTTTGCTTCTTGAGATGAAAAGATGCACAATGAGGTATCTTTGCTTCTTTGGGGTGAAATTATGTATTTTTGGATGAATTTGGGTGAGGGGAATTCACTAAAGTGACCCTAACCCCCTTTTGAATGGAATTAACATGTAAAATAGCCTTGGATCCGCGTCAATTTTTTGTATCGAGGTGAAGTAGACGCGACGCATCAAGATCATGTCGGCTAACTTTGTCACACGGAAAATGGCATAACATTTTACTCGGTTGTTAGATTTTGCGAAATTGGTATCGTTGCCAAGCTAATTCAATTATCTACAATTTGGTGGGTTTTTGAGTTGGAAAATACCATGTATATAAATAGTTATACACATTTAAAGTAGACCCTTATAGAATCAAACACTAAAAGATAGATGAATCAAATGATCTTAGCTCAACTTTGTTCTAAGTCATTGATATGAATATTTTTCACCGCTAAACCACTTCATACACTATGATAATGACCGTGAAACTTATATTCACATGGAAACGACGGTTAGAATTTTAGCACAAAAATACGTGGTATTAAATTATCTCCCCCTTAGAAATATTTGTCCTCAAATATGGCTAATTAAGCTGAAAACACTGAGGAATCTAAGGCTCTACGCTATCATGCACAACTAAAATAAACTGAATCACTGAATCTTGAACAAAATAAGCTACTAAACTGATCTGTGCATGCATGAATTCTCATGAAAGTAGATATATGGCAAAGATAGAAACGAGAGTGTCAACGTATGAATCTCCATTACTTTACGCTAGATCTGATCTCAAGAGAAAAGATGAGTTCTTTATAACATGAAAACTCAGGGTACTACAATATCCGTCTCTTGTGATCGTTCATCCTCAAATGATACTGATTTGGTTGAAATACTAGGAAAAGATTGAGATGATACACGGGAGAAAAGATGAGTTGTTTATAACATGAAAACTAAGGGTACTACAATATCCGTCTCTTGTGATCGTTCGTCTCCAAATGATACTGATTTGGTTTAAATACTAGGAAAAGATTGAGATGATACATGGGATACTCATGAACTGAATCATTACTTAATATCTGAAACTGAAACTGATGCATGAATTGAGCTGAATTCATCATTTATATAGATACAAACACATTACCTCTTGGAATGGACTTATATATGAGACTGCTGATATTAAGGCTAGGTGGAAAGTAAGGAATCTATTAGAGCTTATCTGATTGATTGAAAAAAAGGTTTGTGGGCTATATGGACAGGATCATACTAAATGCTCATGCTCAAATGGAGTATTTCTTCTAAACTTTTCCACGAAATTGAAATAATATTATGGAGCGAAGAATTCTTGGCATGATTTGAACAAGACATCTGGCTAAGGAATCACAACAGAGGTACAACTCTATAGCTTGGAACATAGACATATAGATCATAAGTTAGGATAGAAGAACTTGGCCTCAATCAATGAAACTTCTTACTTTCAAGCATATCAACTCTTCTCGAATACTTCCTACTATATTATTTCCATTAAATACCATACACAATTTAATTTCTAATTCTCATATGGGCATTGATAAACCTATCTTATTAGGGTGTAAACTAAACTAAGTCCTCTCACCATGGTCAGGCCTAACTCAAAATCATGGGTACTGCACATAACACCATAACTGAACTGGACTACTGACGGGATATGCGACGCGTTGCGTTGCTCCCTACAAATGTGATACATGATGCACCGCGGCCATATCGTGTTGGCTCACTGTCTTTACTACCTAAATAAATATCAAACCTCACCAGAAAAATCTGAAACTTACACAAGATATGCTATTTACAACCCCTACCATGAATTCACTTAAGGATTTAAATTGTAAGGTCGGGAAGGTAGGAAACTAACGCACACCACATTCATCCACTCATACACCAACATATCTTTCAATCCTATTGTTATAACCACATATGAATGTCTAAACAAACAGACATAATAGCACACTCCTCGTATTCTCTAACCCTCTATTACAATAACTCCCACGCACTACTCCACGAACGTACACACACCAATTTTGACTAACCACAATCATGAATCCAGGACTCGGCCTTAATATTACTTCACACTTATGGCCTTAGCTAAAACAAGCATACTATGATCTTTTATCAAAAAGAAACACTTACTCTCTCCCATCAACACGATTACTCATCACCTCTATTATTACGTAAGGAGGAGTCACTGAAAGGTTAAAACATGAGACCTAAAACTTGGAAGGATAACTTTGAAACTTAACTGAGTCCATAGGAATAGAATATCAACATCATGGTTCGTCAAGAAATCTGAATTGAGGACATACATGATATAAAATGGATTGCACTTGGATCATGAATTTCTCAAAACTGACCATACTTTGAAACATAAGTACATACTTATCATGAGCTACTCAACATAATATGGGAGTTCATAGATTCATGAGGGATAACTCGAATCATAGAGGAACCTGTTACTTGATTTCTAAAAGCTGAGAATGGACTTAAGCATGCATAATGTGTATAAGTATTGGCGTATGGCATAGATCTATCATGCAAAACATGGATTTGTTGCTATAATGATAGAAATTTAAGGAATACTCTAGAGTATGAAGGGAT
>NW_025839746.1:0-3797 GCF_002878395.1 Capsicum annuum | reverse complement strand
TACCATGGAAAGGAACCGAGTATATAGGGGTGTATGCAGTTGTATAAACATCATCATAAATATTTATAAGAAATATGCAGGATGTATGAAAGACTCACATAGCCTGAAGAAAATCATCACAATCATGAGAGGATGAAATAAGTACAATAACATATGTGAGTCATCATATAATTTGTCAATCACTTTAAGTTCATCAAGAATATCAATTCTCATAATGTAAATATCATTTAAATCTTTCGAAAGAATAACTTTCACAATTCCACTTTCAAATCACTTCACCATTCACCATGACACAAGGAAATACACACACACAAGGAGGTCCTATAACCGACATACACCATGTAAGCTACATGGAGTCCAACGTACAACCCACGTTGGGGAGAACCATCCTATCCTTGCCATTGGAGTAGGACTATCGATATCAAATCCACAAAAACTAGTGATCACTATATAAATTAGCCTCAGGCTCACTCGTATGGGGGCACGTAGTTCTAGGGAAGTAAGGTCGATTTATACCTCCCACTCGGTGCAAAAGATTTCTCCTGGACTTAGCTCGGATCATTTCAAAGACAATCCACAACAAAACAATTTCAGTAAAATATAAGTATACATCGGGAGCCATCATGCTTCCCATCTATCAAAATCAAACACGTTGTGGATCTCTTTTACACTAGAGTTCAAAACAAATCCATTAAGAGCATAAGGTCAAATAATTCAAAATATCTCAAATATTCAACAACAACGTGCTTATAACACACACTTTCTCAAAAAAACACAATTTTCAATGGGGATTCACGACCCAAATATCAAAATCATGATAAATATCGTTCAAGATTCATGCTTTATATCTCCACACATGTAAAATCATCTTTCAAAATCATAAATATGACGATTTCATAATATTTATCATAAGATATGGGTTCATGCTTCAAATTCGTAAAAATCAAATAAAAATCATGCCTTTGTAAAGAAGATTATTTTTGGGCACAAGAACAAAAGAGAGCTCTTGTTGAAAAACCCAACATACCTTAAATGATGAACTTTAGATTGATACTCATTTTTGAGATGTTAATCGTGCCTTTGAATGATGGTTCTTGGAGTTCTTGAACTAGGAACTTGGAATCTTGAATAAATTTGCAGAATTAATGGTGAACTTTGGAGGTTATTGAAGTTGGATGTAGGAGCTTAGGATTTTCTTTTTGAGGGAATTTGATGAAATATAACATATAATGCTTCTAAGAGGCTTTAATATAGGGTTTGGATGGATTTTGGGGTGAGGTAAAATGACCAAAACGCCCCTAAGAATCAAATAATTCTCGAATCTATCCTTTGGTGGACTGTTTTGATAGTCTGAAGTAGATCAACCATAATGTTTTACTCCGATATCCAAATTGGATGAAATAAATTTCATTAGAAAGAGGACTCTCATATATTTCCATTGATATATAGTATGTCACCAAGATCATTGTGTACGAGGAGTTATGATCATTTGAAGTTGACCCAAAAATTTGCTTTTGATAGGCTGAAGTAGATCGACTATAACTTTTTGCTTCGATAGACAAATTGGATGAAACCAATTTCATTGGAAAGAGGACTCGCAGAGATTTCCGTTGATATATAGTAGATCACACAAATCATTATGTACAGGAGTTATGATCATTTAATGTTGGAGCAAAAATACGCCAGGCCTTAGTACTTTTTCCTGCACGTTTTATTGTTAACTACTATTCACGGTTCGATCGGAATGTTCATAACTCGTCGCTCGGGTGACTGTTTTGGATGATCCACATATCATTGTAAAGCTTATTTGATACTCTACGAAATGGTGGATCATAATCTAAGACATTCCATATGGAAAATTTATAATTCATTCTAGAAGATAAAACCCAATACGTTTACGCACAAAATTTCAACGAAAAATTTCCCGGTGTATTACATCATCCCCCTTGGAAACATTCATCCCCGAATGACGCTAGACATGCCAAGATTAGATAGGGAACAGGGCATACAACTGAAACCATTCATTAGACTCATCACCACATCGTTTCTCACTCCGAATGCATAAATTCAAGAAACTACAATTGAACATATAATAAATGACAGCTGAACTGCTGCAACTTTTATCAAAAGTGCATGATTTAGGAAAGAATGGTACCTTCGTCTTGATCAGAGTTCGCGGAAAATAGGTGTGGGTACTTGGATCGCATATCCTCCTCAGCTTTCCAAGTTGCACCCTCAACAGATTGGTTTCGCCACAACACCTTGACCAAGGGAACTTCTTTGTTCCTTAGTCTTCAGACACTGAAATCAAAAATCTCAACAGGAATCTCATCAAAAGAAAGATTTTCTTGAATGTCAGCACTCACAGAGGAATCCACTGCCATAGCATCGGTAATATGCTTTCTAAGCATGGAGACATGGAATATTGGATGAACAGAGGACAACTCAGAAGTCAACTCGGCCTCTTAAGCTACCTTACCAACACGGCTAAGAATTTTGTAAGGACCAACATAATGGGGACTAAGCTTCCCCTTCTTTCCTAATCTCTTCACCCCCCTCATGGGTGAAATTTTCAGATACACTAGGTCACGAACTTCAAACTTAAGGTCTCTCTTTCTAACATCCGGATATGACTTATGATGACTCTCCATAGTTTTCAACCTTTCCCTAATAAACTTAACTTTTTCCATAGCCTCTAATACAGAATCAGGACCACTCATAGACGCTTCACCTACCTCGAAGCAACCTATGGGTGATCTACACTTCCTCCCACATAAGGCTTCAAATGGAGCTATGCCAAACTAGAGTGGAAACTGTTATTGTAAGCAAACTCTATCAATGGTATGTGATCATCCCAATTCCCTTAAAGTCAAGTGCACAAGCTCTCAACATATTCTCTAAGGTCTTGATGGTCAGATCAGCCTGACCATCGGTCTGCGGATGAAAAGTAGAACATAAAAGCACTTGATAGAGCTATGCCAAACTAGAGTGGAAACTGTTATTGTAAGCAAACACTATCAATGGTATGTGATCATCCCAATTCCCTTAAAGTCAAGTGCACAAGCTCTCAACATATTCTCTAAGGTCTGGATGGTCAGCTCAACCTGACCATCGGTCTGCGGATGAAAAGTAGAACATAAAAGCACTTGGGTACCAAGACCCTTCTGAAAAGCTTTTCAAAATTGCAAAGTAAACTGAGCACCCCTATCCGAAATAATAGACAAGGGAACTCCATGCAGTCTGACTAGTTCTCGAATATACAATCTAGCGTAATCCTCCACAGTATATGAAGTATTAACAGGCAAGAAATTAGAAGACTTAGTCAACCTATCAACCACAACCCAAATGGAATCATGATGGCGTCGGGAAGGAGGTAACCCAATCACGAAGTCCATATTTATCTCTTCCCACTTCCAGGTAGGAATACTAAACTCTTGCATTATACCACCAGGTCTTTGGTGTTCAACCTTAACTTGTTGGCATATTGCACACTTAGCTACAAATGCTCCCGCAAGTCTCGGTACATCTTGGTGACACCAGGATGAATAAAATATCGCACCCCATGTGCTTCAGCCATAATCCTCTATCTCAGATCATCAACATTCGGGACACATAATCTACCCTGCAATATCAACACACCATCTCCCCCTTGGGAGAAAACCTCTACTTTTTGGTCCTTGACTAACTCCTTCAGTCTGACCAAACTAGCATCTAAGTATTGCTTTTCCTTCACTTTCGAAACCAAGGAGAATTCAGAACTACTCTGAACCTCTATACTACCTTCAGCAGAGTCAAAC
>NW_025839745.1:0-7056 GCF_002878395.1 Capsicum annuum | reverse complement strand
CTTAGACTTCAGATAGTCTTATGAATCAGGAAAAATCTCCATGATCTTATGACTTAGTCAATTGTCAGATGTCAGTAGTATTTTGTCAGCCATGGAAATTCAATAACTCACTCTATGCTCAGTTCAGTTCAGTAAATCATGTTTAGTGTCTATTCAGATGGGAGTAGGAATTAGCACCGAGTGAACCCAAGGATGGGGACTCACCTGTTATATGAGGGTGTAATTCCTAGAAGCCATCCTTGCATTCCAGAACTATGTAGTCAACATAGGTTGAGACATCATAGCCTACTATATGAGGGTAGATAAGGTGGATTAACTTGTTATATGAGGGTTACTCAATTGTTGTCCTTACCAGTGGTGTGGTATTGACATCCTTCCAATTAGGGCATAGATTGGACCCCAGCTCAGCTATTATAGCACCTTTGGGGTATGTCGGTTAGATACTACTTCCCACAGTTTCATGTTAAAGAATCAGGGCTGTCAGATACAATCAATCAGTTTCAGTAATAGAACTCAGATAGTTCTTCAAATTTTAGGACTGTCAAATACAATCAACTCAGATACAGTGTGAAACTCAGATAGTTCCATCAGATTCAGGAATATCAGCTATTGTCACCCATGTTATCAATATTATTCAGATATAGTCCTTTATGTTATCAGTCATATCAGTTACTAGTATGTCACATTATCAGTATACAGACTCAGAAATCATAAAATCACGTTGTCAGTTATAGTTACGTATTTATGCATGTATTCTCACGTTCATGTTAGACAGTTAGTTAGCATTATTCATGCATGTGAACCATTGCATATAGCCTACCTCACGTGTATACTCGATACATATATACTGATGCATTCGGGCTATGGTGCTTTCTTTTATGTTACACCATAGGTTCAGAGACACGAGTTCCAGATCAGCAGTAGATTCCAGATTCAGCAGTTAGAGTAGAAGTGAATCCTCATCCTTTAAGGACATAATGATTTTTAGTATCTTATTGATTAGCTTATTAGTTGGAGTTACTTGGGTACATGTCCCATCAACTTCTTATTTAGATTCTTCAGACAGTAGAGGCTTTTAGACTAGATGCAAACTAGATATAAACTATCATGTTCAGACTTTAGTATTTTTATTTTTTTTGGGTATTCTATTACCCCATACAGATGTTATATCATTCAATTATGTTGTCCTTTCAGTGCATGTTTTCATATTATTAAGTTATCTTATGCAGTATACAGGTACAGATATCAGTCATGGGTTATCTTGTGGTCTTTCGGGGTCATGAGCACCGTGTATCATTCTGGTTCAGCCAATTGAGTCATTACAAACTTGATATCAGAGCCTAAGGTTCAATAGAATCCTAGGAAGTCTTCAAGCCACATTTAGTAGAGTCTTGTACATGGGTGTGTTGCACGCCACATTTATGTTCAAGAGGCTATGAGATATTTAAGAATAGTTTCCCCTCTTTTAGTATTCGTGTCGTGCTAGTAAGCATAATCTCAAGTCAGTCTCTTAGTCTAATCCGCTTCTTCTCTTTATTTTAGAACATGCCTCCTAAGAGAAGAAATCAGTCATCCCCAAGAAATCAGTCAGCCCCTCAGTCCGAAGAACCTTTGGGCGATCATATTTCTCATTCGGAGTTCAGGACCGTATTTACCACTCTTGCTGAATTAGTCGCTGCTCATAATGAATGGTCAATAGTTGTTCCATCCAACCCAGTGGCCAAATCAGTTGTAGCGAGGATTCAGGACTTCACCCAAATGAATCTTCCAACCTTTCTCAGGTCTAAGGTAGATGAAGACCCTCAGGAATTTTTAGATCATATTTAGAAAGTGACAGAAGCCATGGAGGTGACTACTGTTGAGAGTGCTGAGCTAGCTGTATACCAGTTACAGGATGTGGATCATGCTTGGTTCAAATAATGGAAGTCCGAAAGATCAGATGATGCAGGTCCTATAGAGTGGGAGAAGTTTGTCACTGTATTTTTAGACAGATTCTTTCCCCAAGAGCTTAGAGAAGCTAAGGTTTTAGAGTTCATCAATCTCAGACAGGGAAATATGACAGTAAAAGAGTATTCTTTTAAGTTTACTCAACTAGTCAGGTATGCCCCTCATGTGGTTGCAGACAGTAGATCCAAGATGAGTAAGTTCACTTCAGGGGTGAACGACAATGTGGTTAATGAGTGCAGATCTGCCATGCTAAACAGTGACATGACCTTAGCTAGACTTATGACCCATCCTCAGTAGATAAAAGAGAAGAAAATTAAGTAGAGAGAAAAGCAGAATAAGAGAGCGAAGATAGGTAGTTTCAAATTTGCTCAGCCTAAATCAAAAGGAGGAAACCATTCTCAGTTTTATCCTAAGTCATCAGTTCCAGCTCCCTCTACAGCTAGTTCTCTAGTTCCTAAGTTTAGAGAGGGTAACAAAGATAGAGCGCCAGGATCTAAGACCTAGGGTAGTTTTAGCAGTGCCCAAACCTATCCTCTTTGCCAGACTTACGGTAAGCACTATCAGGGTGTGTGTAGAGTAGGTAGTGGCATTTGTTTTGGTTGTGGAAAGCCAGGGTATAGAGTTAGACACTGTCCATAGCCAGCTTCTCAGGGTTAACAGAATCACTCTTCAGCTCAGTTTGATCGACCAAATCAGTAGTGTGCCACTTTCAGTGCTACTAGCAGGCAATGCCTAAAACATCTCTATGCTCTTCAGACTCGACAGGATCAAGAAAGTTCTCCTGATGTAGTTGCTGGTATGTTACAAATATTTCATGTGCATGTTTATGCTTTGCTAGATCCAGGAGCTTCCTTGTCTTTAGTTACTCCTTATATAGCATTTGATTTCGGAATCAGTCCCAAAATTTTAGCAGAGACCTTCTCAGTCTCTACCCCAGTGGGTAAAACCATTATAGCCCGACGAGTATACAGGAACTGCCCGATTATGATATTTCAGAAAGTCACTTCAGCAGACTTAGTCAAAATAGAGATGACCAATTTTGATATCATTCTCGGCATGAATTGGCTTTATTCCTTCTATGCCACAGTCGACTGCAAAAATAGAATAGTTCAGTTTTAGTTCCCAAATGAACCCGTCCTAGAGTGGAAGGGTAGCACATCTGCTTTTAGTGGTCAGCTTATTTACTACCTTCAAAAGGAAATTGATATCTAAGGGATGTGCTTATTATTTAGTTTATGTTAGAGATTCCAGTTACGAGGCTCTTAATCTCTAATCAGTCCCAATAGTGAATGAATATTCAGATATCTTTCCTGAAGATCTTCCAGGAATTCCTTCTAAAAGGGAAATAAACTTTAGTATTGATCTTCTTTCATACACTCAACCTATCTCTATTCCGCCATATAGAATGGCACCAGCAGAACTCAAAGAACTAAAATAACATTTGAAGGATCTCTTAGATAAGGGATTCATCAGACCCAATGTTACCTCGTGGGGCGCACCAATCTTATTCGTGTGCAAGAAAGATGGTTCTCTTAAAATGTGCATAGATTACCATCAACTAAATAAGGTTACTGTCAAGAACAAGTATCCTCTTCCCAGAATCGATGACTTATTTGACCAATTTCAGGATGTCAGTTATTTCTCTAAGATAGACCTCAGATTCGGCTATCATTATCTCAGAGTTAGAGAATGTGACATTCCGAAGACAGCTTTCCATATGCGGTATGGTCACTTCGAATTTCTAGTCTTGTCATTTGGTCTTACCAATGCCCTAGCCCCTTTCATGGACTTGATGAACCGTGTGTTCAAGTAGTACTTGGATATGTTCATCATAGTCTTCATAGATGATATTTTGGTCTATTCCCGCACTGAGTGCAATCATGCAGACCATCTCAGAATAGTACTCCAGACTCTGAGAAATCATCAGTTATTCACCAAATTTAGTAAGTGCAAATTTTGTCTAAGATCAGTAGCATTCCTTGGCCATATTATTTCTGGTGATGGCATTAGGTAGATTCTCAAAAGACCAAAGCAGTAAGAAACTAGCCTCGACCAATTTCTCCATCAGATATCAAGAGTTTCTTAGGTTTGGCTGGCTATTATAGACGATTTGTTGAGGCATTTTCTTCTATTATATCCCCTATGTCCAGATTGACTTAGAGGAAAGTCAAGTTTCAGTTGTCAGATCTATGTGAGAAGTGTTTTTAGGAATTAAAGACTTGACTCACCTCAACTCCAGTTCTAGCATTACCAAACGGTTCAGACGGTTTCATAGTATATTGTGATGCAGCTAGAGTGGGTTTAGGTTGTATCCTCATACAGCATGGTAAGGTCATAGCCTACACCTCCAGATAGCTTAAACCCTATGAAAGGAATTATCCTACTCATGATCTTGCGTTAGCAGCCGTAGTCTTTGCCTTAAAGATTTGGAGACATTATTTATACGATGTTTATGTAGATGTCTTCACAGATCATAAAAGCCTTCAGTATGTCTTTTCTTAAAAAGATCTTAATCTTCATCAGAGAAGGTGGTTAGAGCTCTTAAAAGATTATGACATGACTGCCCTCTATCATCTGGGCAAGGCCAACATAGTGGCCGATGCTCAGTAAACTATCCATGGGTAGTATTTCTCATGTTGATGGTAGTAAGAAGTAGTTAGTCCAGGAAGTCCACCAGCTTTCCAGACTAGGCGTTCGCTTAGTTGACTCTTCAGAGGGCGGTGTATGTGTTCAGAGTAGTTCAGAATCATCTCTAGTTTCTGAGGTGAAAGAAATACAAGATAGGGATCCCAGCCTTGTCAAGTTAAAAGAATCAGTTCAGAATCAGAAAATTGAGGTTTTCTCTCAAGGGGGAGATGGTTCCTTCGTTGTCAGGGTTGTCTCTGTGTTCCAGGCCTAGATGACATAAGGCGGAGAATTCTTACAAAAGTGCATGGTGCGCACTACTCTATTCATCCAAGGTTTATAAAGATGTACTGCAACTTGCGGGAGATCTATTGGTGGAGCGGGATGAAAAGAGATGTTACAGAATTTGTGGCTAAGTGCTTTATATATCAGCAGGTTAAGATAGAGCATCAAAAGCCTAGTGGTCCTATGCAGGAGTTCAATATTCCTACTTGGAAGTGGGAAGTTATGAACATGGACTTCGTGATAGGTTTGCCTCAAACTCATCGTCAATATGATTCAGTCTGGGTCATTATAGACAAAATGACCAAATCAAATCTTTTCCTTCCAGTTCATACCTCTTATTTGACCGAGGATTACGCCAAGCTCTACATTAAGTAGCTGATCAGATTGCATGGTGTTCCATTGACTATTATCTTAGACAGAGGTACCTAGTTCACCTCTCATTTTTGGAAAGCATTCCAAAAGGGTCTTGGTATCCAAGTCCATCTTAGTACAACCTTTCATCCTCAGACAGATGGTCAAGCATAAAGGACCATTCAGAATTTGGAAGATATGCTAAGGGCATGTGTAAGTGATTTAAAGGGTAGTTGGATGATCACTTGCCTTTGATTGAATTTACATACAACAATATCTATCATTCCAGTATTCAGATGGCTTCATTAGAAATCTCTATGGTAGGAGATGTAGATCTCCAATCGGTAGGTTTAAAGTTAGTGAGGCCTTAGTCATAGGTCCTGACTTAGAATTCGACGCCTTAAAGAAAGTTTAGTTAATTAGAGAAAGACTCAGGGCTGCTCAGAGCCGACATAAGTCTTATGAAGATGTTCATAGAAATGATCTTGAGTTTGAGATTGGTGACTATGTCTACCTTAAGATCTCTCCTATGAAGGGAGTGAAGAGATTCGGCAAAAAGGGAAAGCTCAGCTCTGATATATCGGTCTCTTTAACATTCTCAGTCGATTCGGCAAGGTAGCTTATGAGCTCGAATTGCCTTCACATCTAGCCTCAGTTCATCCATTCTTTCATGTCTCTTTGCTTAAGAAGTGCATAGGTGACCATCAGTCGTATTCTCTATTCAGAGCATTGATGTTCCAAATAGCCTCTCTTATGAAGAGATTCCAGTTGAAATCTTAGATTATCAGACTCGTAGATTGAGGAACAAAGAAGTCCCTCTGGTTAAAGTTCTTTGGCGAAATCAGTCTGTCGAGGGAGCTACTTGGAAAATAGAAGCAAATATGCATTCCAAGTATCCTCACCTCTTCCTTGCCAACTCAGATCAAGCTCAAGGTAACAGTTCTCCTTAAGCTTACTCAGTTTCATGATTATTTTGCATCACTAACTTAGTATTCAGTCTCATGCTCATGTTCCCATGATAATTTTGGTATGAAGTACCACTGCATATTCAGTCATGCATTCATGTTTCAAATCAGTTATTTAGTCATGCATCAGATATACATTCTCGTTGTGAGAAAGCTTAGTTCTTCAGAACTTCCAGTTATGCATTTATGAATTAGTTACACATGCATCAGATGTGCATGTTCAGTTTGTCAGTCATGTTTGTTATGAGATCATGTTCCAGTTATTCATGTTTAGCTTATTGTTTCCTCTCTCAGTCAGTCTCATTCGAGAATAAATGTTCTCAAGGGGGAGATATTGTAATACTCGTGCTTTTTCTTAGCTTGAAAATCATCTGAAGAATGTTAGAACTTACTTTGAAATAAGAATTCATTCTTATACACATTCTAATTCCATAATTTTCACTTCCTATCACGTGGAAATTGAATAAGATTTCCATCAATATATAATTTGTCCAAATTCGACACCCGGGCAAAGAGTTAGGTCCTTTTTAGTGAGACAGTGTTTGACCTGAGCCTTCAGCGCATCGCGGAGATAGCTCAAATGACAATTGTCAAATTCTAGTATTGCTCCACGATACTGGCACATTGCGCCAAACTTCCAAGTCGTAGACAAAGTGAAACATGATAGCTCCACATCGCGCCACCCTGCAGTTTCCCAATTGATAATTTCTAGTGACATGATGCGATAATGCCACATCGCGCTAAGGGCCCAATTTGGGAAATTTTTTGAAAATGAAATTATATGTCCAGGGTTAAAAGGATCAATTCCTCCCCCTATATAAGCTTCCAAACATGGTATTTAGCCCTTATTCATCCAAAATATGGATGTTTTTCTCAAATACTC
>NW_025839744.1:0-5311 GCF_002878395.1 Capsicum annuum | reverse complement strand
AATCATTCCATTACCCATTTGGTTATGCCATTTCAACACACATGGATCCACTATTGGCATTAAATACTAATCAACATATTTATAGCTATAGATACAACACCCAAAGAACTAAATAGAACAGATATAACTCAACATGCCCTCACAACCAAAGAAATCTACCTCACACCACATAGTTAAATTGTGGACAAAACTAAGCTTCTTACTCTAAAAAAGGAAGTTGCCAACACAGTGTACACCTATAAACTTGCCCTTATCATCTAATGTTCTCTTACAATTGACTAGCTAAGATCAAGAAGGACTTGCTAAGGTTTTTAATGAGGTTATAGGCTCGGTGAAGGTCCTTAATTCAAGTAAGTAATTACCAAATAAGGTAAAGATAGTGAAATTCTTGTACTTTAAGTCACTTACCTAAATAAATAACCTTCACCGAGCCTAAAACCTCATTACAAACCTTAGAAATTCCTATTTGATCTTAGTGAGCCAATTATAAGAGAACATTAGATAAGAAGGGCAATTTTATAGGTGTACGCTTAGTTTTTCCCACGATTTAACTGTGTGATGTGAAGTGGACTTCTAAAGCTGTGAGGGCATGCTAAGTTATATCTGTTCTATTTAGTTCTTTGGGGTGTTGTATCTGTAGCTATAAATGTGATGACTAGTAGTTAACCAAATAGGTAGTGGAATGATTGTATGATTGTGTTGGTTTATTGTGAACTGTCCATCATGATATTGTTCATATATGTATCCCAGTGTTTAGTTTCTTGAGGACAAGCAATTACCTTAAGTTAATTTGATGTTCTGGCTTTTGACAAAGAATTTTTGTCCTTTTCCTAAGGATAATTGTGTGTTTTCAATCAACCATTGTTGTATTTAACATAATATTTTAATGTTTTCAAGGTAAGGATTGAGTGTGAAGTATAACTTGGACAATCTGAGAAAAACAAAGGCAAATTGAGTAGCGATGGCTCAGGCGTCAGACGGTCGACCTTGCGATGATCCATTGGTCTAAACGGTCGATAAAAAATAGAAGGCATAGACTCTGGACAGCCTGCAATGGTCCAGGCGATGGACCATTGGCCTTGCGATAAACCATCGGTGTGAACCATCGCCATAATACAGAAGGCATCATCACTGGAATTCCTGTGATGATGCAGGTGATAAACCATTGACCTTACGATAGGCCGTCTCACTACCCGTTGTCCAAAAGCATAACATGGAGTCACTGGACACCCTAAAATAATGCAAGCGATGGAACGTTAGACCTGCAATGGACCTTCGCTTGACCCATCACCAAGAAGTAGAACATGGAGTCACTGGACACCCTGCTACGATGTAGGCGAGGAACTCTTGGACCTGCGATGGACCGTCCCTTGACTTGTCAACCAAAATGCGGAGAATCTGAGTTTGAATATTAAAACCCCAGTTCTGGAATCATATAAATACCAAGTATTAGGGTTTATTCCATATTTTTTTTCTTCAGTTTCATACTTTCTCTTCTATTGAGAGCTTTGTACTACTTTTCATTGAGATTTGAATCAAGAGATTGAGATGTTATTATTAATTTTCATATTTTCCATCAAAGATCGAGAAGAACAATATTATGACTTCTGTAAGTACTTTTCTGAAGTTATATATAAATATCAGTATAACTCTGATTACTGATATGGAGATGAGTAGCAAAACTTCCATAACTAGGGTTATGGGAGCCTTGATGTAGAGAACTATATTTGGGTTGTGAATGGGTTTGTTTTCTAACATACATCGTAATTTCATGAATCTTTCTTCATTTTAATGACATCTCTTTGTTGCAAACTTGAGAATTGTGCCCATGAACTCCACTTGTTTGACAAGAAAGTGGATGTTAGGAAAAGAAGTGATTCACATGAGCTTCATAGGTTTACTCTTAGGGTTAACGGGTTGATACCATAGCAGGATCAAGCCTCGTGAGAGTGTTATTGAATAATGCATGAATCCTTTAAGTTTAAGAGAAGTAAAGGGTGAAATACTCATTTCGTTGAGAAACACGTGGGTAATTTTTAGAATTCAATAATTCTTTCAATTGGATACATAAGTTAGAGTTCGAACACAAACTCAAAACCCTGATTGTTTGAACATCTTGGTGAGCATAATCTAGTTAATTTCTTCTCATTGGAATTACATCTAATTTTACTCTTTGTAGCTGGGCTTTTGTGTAACATCAATACAAAAGAACAACGTTAACATCTTCAAACCCCCTTTATTTCGGAGCCTTAGATCAACAGTCTAGTAACAATCACAATACTTAGTGCACATGCTATTCCCTGTGGGATTTGACACCCAACCCAACACCCTTAACTTAAGGTAATTTATTATCCTCAAGCAACTCAACACCGAGAGACTTATATGAACAACATCATGATGTGAAATTCACGGTAAAACCAACACAATTATACAATTATTCCACTACCCATTTGTTTATTCCATTTTAACACAAATGGATCCATTATTGACATTAACTACTAATCAACACATTTATCGCTACAGATACAACACCCCAATGTACTAAATAGAACACATATAACTCAACATGCCCTCACAGCCAAAGAAGTCCACCTCACATTACAAAGTTAAATCGTGGACAAAACTAAGCTTCTCACTCTTTGAAAAGAAGTTGCCAACACAGCGTACACCTATAAACTTGCCCTTATCATCTAATGTTCTCTTATGATTGACTCGCTAAGATCAAGTTGGACTTGCTAAGGTTTTAATGAGGTTTTAGGCTCGGTGAAGGTTATTCATTTGGGTAAGTGACTTAAAGTACAAGAATTTCACTCTCTTTACCCTATTTGGTAGTTACCAGAATTAAGGACCCTCTCATTCAATCACAGTTATTCTTCAGCACTCTTATCATAACCTGATTTTTTTTTGAGAACACAGCATCAGCCATCCTCAACTTATGCTGATACAGAATATTGAGGTACATAATATCTATTTAGATTTCTAACTAGACCAGGGTCGGATGCTACTGTTCATATTACTTTCAACTCAACCTCCTAGGCTACTAAGAATCCAGCAGTAGCCACCCTCAAATTAGGAAATTTGCCTAAATTAAAGTTCATAATGTCGACAATTGGACCAGGGCCAAAGCTAAATGCTTAACACCTTCTAGAGAGTGAATCAAACTTATTTAGACGAAAAAACATTACCACAGCTCAAAAAGGTTGACAAAGGGAACACAATTTTTTTGGTGGTTCAATCATTTGGCTAAGTGGACTAACAATACAAGAAGACCTACTATCCTCTCCTAATGAGTCAAAACATACGAAAACATCTGATGAATCGGGTAAGTTCTAGGTGTAACACTTATGTTGGGATCCCGATCACATTGCTACGCTTTGCTTTATTACGAACTTCTAATGTCATTAACGGAGTCACACATGGTTTCACAACACTTTTCCACTTGTTAAGAGGAATAAATTATACAAAAAAATAAAAAAAATGTAATTTTCCCACCATCAGTTGTCATCCACATATGTACAATAAGGTGCCAACAGGAATGGACTTTTATTTCATGCAACCATATTACCAACAAAACATGAAACTAAAAATTCAACAAATAGAACATGAAAATAAAAAATTAACACTTGGACATGCCGATAATATTGGTAACACAACCCTCTAACAAGTACATCCACCCTAAAAAATGTTTTGTCCTCAAATGCATAATATGTTAAGTACAAAAGATGGGAAAATACTTGTCGTACCTCTTAGTTGATCTGAGGAATCAGTGAAGTGTGGGGAGGCGCCAATGTCCTCACCAAGTGCAATGTTGACTCCCATGGTAATGGGAGTACTCAAAATCTCTCCCTCCAGAGTCGGAGGTAGCACATCTCTGACAGAGTCTGAAATTTGCCCCCTGACTGGGGATGAAATAGTGGATACTCCAGTTGCTTTGTCTTGAAGCCTTTTCTGCTACTTTTCTTCCCCTCTCCTTGCTTTTTTACTATCTACCATATCTGGTGATCTTTGAATTATTTAGGTGACATGGCTACCAGTCTTCGCTTCTTCTTTTCTTTCTTAGTAAGTTTTCAGTCTTCTTGTCTGATTCTGATACCTTCTTACCTTTTTCCTTGATTGGATGCCTAAATAATTCCATAAGACCTTCATCCTCATCACGAGCAACCTCTATAGGATTGAATATGGTCTGCTATGGCTGCTGACTTATCTTATCGACATCTTCTCGGAGTTATCTAACCTTCTCAATTACTTTAGCAAAATCACAAATAGACAGTTCATCCAATTTTTTGTTTATGCACTTTTCCATGTTGTCCATGCATAGTTGGACATTTTTGAAATGGCTTAATGCATCCTCCACAATTTTCTCCACAAAGGGTCTGAAATCTTTCCCCTAAATTCCTATCTACTTTTTGACCTTTTTGATGGTTCGCATAGTTTTTGTAAAGTTATCAGGGTTCAGCTTGTACTCGAAAGTTTGGGGTGGGATAGATGCAGAGTTTGGGGTCCCACCTATATGCATAAAAGCTGAACCTCTAGAGGTGGTAGGAGGCACATACATAGTCAAAGGTTTTGGCATACTTGTAGGAAAATCTGATGGTTTGGGCACCGATGTTGACTGAGTTTGTTGGATTGGAGGTCTGTTGATTCGTAAATCAAATCTCGAGTCATCCTTCATCTTTTCAATGTCCTTCTTGTGCAGTGCTGGGACCTCATTGTCTATTCTACTGATCAAAGAAACTTTGGCCTTTATGCAAAACTCAGTGATAAGGCATGGAAATGGCATTGCATTATGAGTCTTGTGAGCACAGAAAAACAACTCATCAGAAATGATGTGCCCAAAATCTACGGTCAACCTTTCTATCAAAGCGGCAAAAATTACATCTCTAGTGCTCTCTAAACAATCATCACCACCTGTTGGCATAAGTCTTAATCGCACAATCGACCACCAGAACTTGGCCCTGAAATATAGTGATCTCTTCGATATTTTTTCATGAGGGTCAAGAAACCATGAAGTCTCGCCCCCATCTGTCAGTATCTTGGCTAACCATGGACATTGTTCAGCCCATGAAAATATCTGATGTTCTAACTCTAGAATATCCTCTGGTATCTGATAGTCAGGCCCAAATAGAAATCAGTTCAAAGTCCTCTCAGAAATATCAAGGTCGACTCCTCTCACAGGAATCGTATCAAGCTTGTCCATATCGACAGTCGATGAACCTTTAGGGCAATCCTTCTCTAGAAATTCCAAGTAGTTGGCAAAAAATTCATGAACCAAGTTTAGTTGGTAAAGTCTAAGTGGCTTGCTCATCCAGGA
>NW_025839743.1:0-1990 GCF_002878395.1 Capsicum annuum | reverse complement strand
ACAACTTGTTCGAAAGAAAGGTTGATGTTCGGAAAAGAGAGTAGTGACAAGAAAATAGGATTTCCAACCCCTATTTCATATGTTGATGCCTTAACAGCATTAACTACTTGGAGATTTTGTATTATTTTTAGTAAACGCTTTTGATTCGAAGAACTAAAGTGAATTAGTCCTTGATGGTTGAGAAACACTAGGATTATGTTATTAAATATAATACGCTTCTCTGTAAGCATGATGCATGTTTGAATTCGTAAAGCCCATAGTTAGAAAGTATTGAAAACTACAAGGTGGACATAACCCTAGCTTGCTATTTCTCTGAATTCGAATACTACTACACATATTTTATCTTATTAAACTGAAACCATTAATTTGTGAACTGAATAAAATCCCCCCATTTTGTTTACGAAAACAAATGATTAAAAGTCAACTAATCTATATACAACTTAATTAGCACCATATTCTCTATGGGATTTGACCCCAACCTAGTTGGGTTATGTATTTGACAACGACCACTTACTCTCTCGTAAGAGAGGTATAATTTGAGCATATTAAATTTAGGAGGTGCACACATTTGAAAGGATGACTAAGACAAGTAGAGATTAGCATACCAGAGATTCTGTGGTAGCAAGCAATACTGGGTCTAGTGTAATACCAGCAGAGCAGCGTAGGAGAGAAGAGGAGCGTAATCAGGATATGGCTCACATGAAAACCTAGATAGATTTACTTACAAAACATTTGCTATCAAGGAATGTAGAAAAGGTAAAAGATGTGGGGTCCCACGGTAAGAGAGCTGAATCAAACACTGAGGAAGAGGCTAACTACTTGCATAACCATGGGGTTTCCGGACCGGTGGTCAAGGAAACCAAGGTTGGAACCATTAAGGAGATTGGAAGAATAAAAGTGACAGGAGTGGACTGTATGTACCTCCTGGAAGCCGTGATAATGTTTCCACCAGTTCAGGCAAAATGTCCATGGAGGACATAATGGAGAAACTATTATAGGGAGTTGAGGAGACCAATTCTGGGGTGACTACTATGAAGAGTGACATATCTTCCATGAGTCAACTAGTAAATTCACTCTCAATTGCTATTAAACAACTGGAGAAGTAGATGAGCCAATTTCTACAGCATTAAACCAAAGACAGAATGGGACTCTACCAAGTGATACAGTTCAAAATCTGAGGAATAATGGATCTTGTATGGCAATTTCCACTAGGAGCGGTAAGATGTTGTCTAGTCCAGCATTGGAAACATTCTCTCATACTGATGTAGTTGAAATAGATTAGGAGGTGGTTGATAAATCTTTAGTGGTGCCTGTGGAGTTAGAAAGTTCAAAAGAGAAGAGTGCGGAAGTGGAACAATCACCTAAGCTGAAGTATGTTAGTGATGTGGAGATAGGCATAAGAAAAGAGGTAAAAGTTGCTCCAACTGAAATCCCAAGGCCACCACCTCCATTTCCATAATTATTAAAGAAGAAAAAAGATAATGGCAAGTTTAGCAAATTTATGGGTATGTTGAAGCAGTTGACAGTGAATGTTCCCTTAGTTGAAGCACTGGAATAGATGCCCAGATATGCTAAGTTTATGAAAGACCTAGTGACGAAGAAAAGGACTGTGAGCTATGAAATGGTAGAAAATCTTCATCATTGTAGTGCTATTGCTCAAGATCTATTGTCCAGAAGAAAGCTGATCCGGGAGCATTTACTGTTCCATGTATGATTGGATTGCTAAAGTTTGAAAAGGCCCTTTGTAATCTTGGGGCAAGTATAAATCTTACACCATTGACGGTTTTCAAGAAAATGGGTTTGGAAGATCCTACGCCCACTAATATACAACTTTTAATGGCGGATAGATCTGTAAAAAGGCCGATTGGGATTCTACATGATGTGCTTGTAAAAGTTGCAGATTTTATATTTCCTGCCGACTTTGTAATTCTTGATTATGAAGTGTGATGATAGGCGAAATTACGCGCCTATATCAATATATTTTGCCCAT
>NW_025839742.1:0-1381 GCF_002878395.1 Capsicum annuum | reverse complement strand
AATCATATCAATTTATGGATTCCTAACTCAACACATTTTAGCTCAAAATATTTTAATCTTCCTCAACATCAACAAGGTATCAATGCATTGAACCATAACCGACTCGACATTTGGACAAGGATATGAAGACTCAATACATAATATTTTCAACAATTTAACTCATCAAAACCATCCGTAAAATACCAAGACTCATTGTAACTTCAATATCAACATTTCTCAATTTGCCAGCCAACTCTCATGTAAAGGTACTTGAGATATCAACCCATAGTAGGGATATAGAATTTCCAATATCAATTATAAATTCATAATAAGGAAATAGTGGAATGACAGTATAAATCAAGGCTTAACAAATTAAATCATCATACTCTCATAATCAAATACTTTTTGGACATAATTCTATCTCAACATCATACACATATCAGATGACATAATCCCATAGCTCATGGACAATAATAAAAGATATAAAACCATATTTTCAATTCATAGTAAAACATGTAAAATCTCATGTCAATGTAATTCAACAAAAATATCGGGCACAAGATCGAAAGAATAATCTTATTCAAAGCCCCATATACCTAAAAATCAAAAATAAATATGAACTTTCAACTCCGGAACTTTATTCACGAAAATAAAGGGTGCTTCTCGAAGACCTTAACATGATCAACTCGAATCCTAAATCAATTTGAAATTTCTACGGTTCAATCAAGAATCATAGAATGATGAAATTTGGAGTAGTAGAGTTGGGGTTTGAGCATTAGGAAATTTTGGAGAAAAATGAGCTATTGAATGCTCTTAATGGACTTAAATCCATGGTTTACCCGGATGGATTGGAGTGGGAATGACTGAAATACCCTTAAAAATCAAATAATGTCAAATCTATCCTTTGGTGGACTATTTTGATAGGCTGAAGTAGATCGACCATAACTTTTTGCTCCGATGGCCAAATTGGATGAAACTAATTTAATTGGAAAGAGGACTTTCAGAGCTTTTTCTTGATATATAGTAGCTCACCCAGATCATTATGTACAAGGAGTTATGATCGTTTGAAGTTGACCCTAAACTTTGCCTGGCCTCAGTATTTTTTTCCTGCATATTTACTATTCACCACTATTCACAATTAGATCAGAATGATCATAACTCATTGCTCGAGTGTCCATTTTGGATGATTCACATATTGTTGGAAATATTATTCGATGCTCTACGCGATGATGGGTCGCATATACTGAAATTCCACACAGAAAAATTATTAATCACGATAAAGAACATAATTCAACATATTTTCATCCGAGATCTTAACGAAAAAATTTTTTGGGGCATCACATCATGTTTCCATATTGAGGAAATGCATTGGTGATACTTCTTCGGTTGTTCCTTTAGAAGG
>NW_025839741.1:0-3275 GCF_002878395.1 Capsicum annuum | reverse complement strand
ACAATTTATTATGATTCAATTATGAGAAATATGATTTGGCCTTCATTATAGGCCCTTGAGATTATTTTGAGGTGGATTTCCTAAATGAGACTGAGCTTGAGTACGGGAGTAGTATTTAGCACTGAGCGAGAGGTGTGGGTGAGCGTACTCTACTTCCCCAGAACTATGTGCCACCGTAGGATTGAGATTTGTGGGCCTAAGGTCGAGTTTGTGATCACTGAGTTGAGGCTATACTCCCTGGCAAGAGTATGACGCTCTTTTCCAATGTGGGGTTTCTTCCTTAGGAGGATAAAACGTTGGACTCCATGATAAGCTCACATGGTTTGTGTAGGTTATAAGAAACTCCCATGGTGTGTGTGCGTCTCTGCTCTATCTAAGATAAGTGTGTATGGTTTGAAAACTATGATTTGTGAGAAAGTTCCTTATTTTCGAAAGATTGAAATGTTATGTTCTAAAGAGAGTTGTTTTAAGACTTGATTACTTTACAAGTTGAAACAGAGTAGAAAGTGAATTTGGAACTTATTGTAATGACTCAGGTGATTTATTTTACATGTATTATTCATCCATGATTTTGATGATTTAATTCGATCTAAGTGAGTTATTTATATCAACATGCATAATTTTATAAACTGTGATATGCATTGCACCTCCATATGCTTGATACATTTCCATGGTACTGACTCGCATATTTGTATGTGGGCTATATTTTCTCAGAATATAGGTACAAGGTATAGTATGCACCTTCAGATCCAGTCAGTTCGTGGTGTCCAGTCAGCAGTTGATGAGTCCTTTTGATTCAAGAGCTTGGGCTAGTTATGCAGAACTAATAGTGTTGTATTTTCTTTATTTGGTCATATTGAGTTGGGATAGTCGGGAGTCATGACCTGGCTACCTACATTCAATACTAGTAGAGACTTCATAGACAGTCAGTAGAAGTTGATGTATTCCATTTTAGTTTTGGTTGTAAAGGCAGAATTGTAATTTTGCTAATTCAGTTTTCTATCGATCAGATTCAGAAAAGAGTTATTTTCTGCAGATTTGTATAGATTTATACTTTTTGTTCAGTTGCTTATGAGTTATGCCAGTAGAAGGGTTAGCTTGGGGTCACTTGTGACCCTAAACACCGTGTGACTCTCGGGACCCGATTTTGGGGCGTTACAAACTTGGTATCAGAGAGTAGAGTTCAACTGTCCTAGGGTGTCTGTGAAGCCGTGTCTAGTAGAATCTTGCGGAACGGTATAGTGATATCTGTACTTTTCTTCGAGAGGCTACGAGGCATTTAGGAAATGTTACCATTGTTTCAAGTCTCAGATCGTGCTACAAAAAAAAGTTCTCTAAGAAACTTATACAGATTCTCATCTTACTCTAAGCAGGCAATCTCCGTCTTATTTTCAAGATATCAAAAACAGTCAAGCTCGAATCTTTTTTGATAATGCTTTCTCGGATACTCTCCAAAGATAGTCATGGGATTATAAGCGAGCTAGAAAGTACCCCCTCAGTGCCTTTGAGTTTCAAAGATTGAAGTGCTTTATTCGTGATTCATAAAATTCATGCACTAAGCCCAAGACAGATGTTCTTTCATATTCCTCCTTATAGTCCATAATGATAACCTATACTTCCCTATCTATGTATTATTCTTGAGATAGCATGATCAACAAGTTCCAGTTTCTCACTTGATAATTCTTTCAGATTTGCTAGCGAGAAATTTCAAAAGTTTCATAAAGCGGCTTGAGAAGAGCCTTCTAGTGTGTTATAAGTCCCTCAAATTTAAAGTTATACCCTCATTTTTATGAGTTTCTCAGTTAATAAAGAATAAGACGTGTATCCTTAGATTATTGAATATTGTGTGTTAAGTTTCTATATCTTGTAACCTTGTTATTATTGTTTTGCTGAAAATCAAAGTCTAGTGAAGCTGTGTGAGGCCTATTTCGATTCACTAGCATAGTTGCTTCGTGATTCATCATATTTTCTTTTTTTTCAAAACTCAAAATCAAAGTCTAGTGAAGCCGTGTGAGGCCTATTTTGATTCACTAGCAACTTGTTGTTCATCTTGTTATGCTTTTATTGGTTGAAAGTATGGGTTTAGAGTTGTAGTGACAAAAAAAATGGTAAGGGCGATTTATTGAATATAAGTATAGCTGAATCTTTTGGCATGAGAATGAGTCAGTAATGCAGTGATATATCCTGGTGTGTTAGTTTAGTATAAGGTAGAGAAGGAGTTATTATTTATGGTGAATTATTAAATGCTTAAAGTATGAAGAGAGTTGTTGACAGGGTAGTTGTGCAAAAAAAGTATAGGTTATTGATGAAGGTACTTGGTGGATGGGTGTTGTTAATTTAGGCGTCCCTGAGATTGCAAAAAAAAGGAGTTAGTTGAAACTTATAGAGATATGAAAGAAGTTAGGTGTGTAGATGAGTGAATAGTAATGATGTGTAGAAGGAGGATGTGTTGATGGATTGTAAATATGATAGACCATAGGATTACAATTGATTATTATTGTTATGAGGTCTTAGCAGACTAGTGCTTTTCGAATGATTGGCATGTAAGAATAATTGTGAAGATTGTGGTTAATCATAGCTAGAACAAGATACTAAGTTTGAATAGTAGATGGTGATCAAGGTGAGTATAATGATTGATGTGTTGTGAATGTTAGTTGTACAAAAGGTGAACTAGTAGGCTTGAATAGTGTATACAAGAATTTAAGTTTGTTGTTTTGGGATTTTGTGAGATGATAATTGTAGAAGCGAAAGAAAGTTTAGTATATTCTATGGGAGTTCAGTGGTCATGTGTATTATTATAGACAATACCCTAAAGTGATTGAAGTTCATTTTAGAGTTTATTAAGTGGTTCATGGACTTAATGATGATTGCTTAAAGCTAAGGGGGAGATGATAGAACAAGTAACCAAGTCGGGATCTCAGATTCTTGTAGTAGTGCCAGTATCTGTAGGAATGATGTAAGGGGAGAGGATTCCCAACCCATTCTCTTGACAGTGCATGTATTCAAGAAATCAATTCATTTTATATTATTTAATTCAAGTATCCATGCTTCCCACGCGGTTGATAAAATGCCTTCAAGAATTATCTTTGAACAAAGGATTACATATTATGTTAAACTAGTTTCAAGATAAATCCCCAAGTTATGAATTTTGCTATATCCAATTTCAATAGAATTTCATGTAAATCACCAATTCATGATTTGCTCTATGTATTATACTTTATGCCCCAAAAATTTGAATTTTATAAAGGATTACATGACTTACAAGTTGGGTTTAT
>NW_025839740.1:0-2260 GCF_002878395.1 Capsicum annuum | reverse complement strand
AGCGTGTCTTGATTCGGTCCGTGCACCTAGAAATTCAACTTGATAGTTATTTCGATGGATTCATATATTTCTTCCATCTTCCGATGTGGTCCAATCTCACTACTTGAAGTTTCGTGAGCATAACCATTTCAAGAATGATTTATTTGCGTCGAAGCGAGTTACCAAATTCAATTTAGCCTTTCCTGTTGTTTCCGACCCAAGTATTAAGCCATGGGTTGATCATAAAGTGTCCCGTGTATCAATTAGTATTTTTCGGGGAGAACCGATCCCAAGAGGGAGATATTGTGATATCCCGAGTTTTCATATCCTAGATCTTTCATCTCTTTCTTTGTAAATGTGGATTTAAATCGAAGTTAACAATTTTTCCTTCATCCAACTCTTTTAGTAATAGACTCAACTATGTCGTTGTGATTATCATGATCTTATGCATCGGAAAGTACTCCAAAGCTTAGAAAAATATAAACTTATTCATCAAGCTATTTTAGTTACGTATCCTCAATTTTCCTTGCCTTCCTAACCTAACGAGCGAAATTCGGGGACGAATGTTTCCAAGGGGGAGATGATGTGATACCCCAATTTTTTTACATTAAATATTTCTCTCCAAAATGTGTCGAGTCATTAAAGCCTTTTTATCTTGCCAAGAGAAGCTTAGCACTCAAAAAAAAAATAAAAAAATTTGATAAGTGTTGAAACTTTCTCATTTAGACCTCTGATCTTCGGGTATTTATTTGACGACCTTTCCAACATCCGTTTTTCAATTTTCAAGTTGTGTTGCGATGGATAAAGGTCGTAATGCATCCCGAGTGAGTTTTGGAAATTTTGGAGTAGCATAAGGGCACGTTTGGGTGCCGAAAACAGTGGCACCATGCGATTAGCATGCTCCAGAAATTTTCAGCATTTCAGGGCCAACTTCAAACGATCATCACTTCCTGAATATAAGGAACTAGGAGATATTCTATATGTCAAACGAAAGATATTTGAGTCTTCTTTCAATGCAATTGGTTTCACCCCATTCCAACATCAGAGTAATAAGTTACGACCAATTTATTTCAGCATGTCAAATCAGTAACTGAGGGACGGATTTGATTTGGGTCAAATTCTCTCGATCATAACTCCTTATATATGATGAACAAGGTGTCCTACCATATTTAAAATTAAATATATTTGAGTTATCTTTCCAACGATATAAATTTTGCAAAAATCCAATACCCGAACGAGGAGTTATTCAGTTTTTCGTAGCCAAGGTACGCAGGATTTTTCTGCCAATTTTTAATTTCCTTAGGGGCAATCCAGTCATTTCACCCTTTCCCCATTTCGTGGAAATAAGCATAAAAACTGATTTTGGGCATCAAAGTCTATTATTTTCAAAAAAAAATTCCTAGAAAGAATCCTAAACCTCTCAATTCCCCTTCCTAAATCTTCCAATTCCACCATGGAAATTCCAAATTAATCCGATAAATGAAGTCCCCATTCCGAGCTCTTCGAGATGCACCAATCAATTTAGTGAATAGTGTTTCGAGGCAAGAATTCATTCCAATCTTTAATTTTAAGGTATGTGTGGTTTGAAGAAGAATAATTCTTCCGTTCTTGTGCCTGTATCTTTAATTTTTATTATGGATTATTATGAGTTTTGGCTAATGAATTTATTTCCAAGGTATCCTACCATGAGATTTTGATTATGTATATATATAAATTGTTCAAGCTTGCCAATTATGATTATTTAATGGATTCATATGGTTTTGTAAGTTGAATTATGTCTAAATAATTCGATTATGAACTTATAAAGATTTGAATTGTAAGTTTTGAATCACATGAGTATTTGACTATTTTCGTTCTATGAATTGAGATTTAATATTGGGATTCTTGGTGTTTCTATCAAGAATTGATATATTTTTAACACGTATCCACATTTTAAGTTCAAGAATGAATTATTGGTATTTCCAAGTGTTTTTGAGCCATGTGTCAAATTTTGAGCTTCCATATGACGATTTGAGTTATTGGGTATATTGATATCGAAGTTGCAATGGGTCTTGGTATTTTTCGGATGGTTTTGATGAGTTAAATTGTTGAAAATATTACGTATTGAGTCTTCATATCCTTATCCAAATATCGAGTCGGTTATGGTTCAATGCATTGATACCTTGTTGATGTTGAGGAAGATTAAAATGTTTTGAGCTAAAATGTGTTGAGTTAGGAATCCAAAAATTGATATGATTTGATAAATGAGAAAGAGATTTGATTTGGTCTTTATGATAGACCC
>NW_025839739.1:0-1254 GCF_002878395.1 Capsicum annuum | reverse complement strand
CAGCACATTTACTATTCCCAAATATCCCGGCCACCGTTTTATAGTTTTGAACGTGCTCGATTATATCCGAAACCTATCCGTTTTTGGAAATCTTTATATCGTTGGAAAGCTTATTCAATAACCTTCGTATGGAACCATCGACGGGCAATTTTTGATATAAATAAAATAAAATAAAATTAATTCCATATAAATAAGACCAATACACGTACTTGAATACGGGGTGTTACACTATCGCAGCTCCTCCTCTACTTCATCTTACAATGCAGGCAATACAAGAAGGCAATCCACTGGGAAGTTGAATGCTCCTGATAGCGGACAAGATGTTATTCCTTATTATCTAAGAGCTTCCACTGGTTCTTGCCATGACTTCTGTAAATATGGCAGGAAGCATTCCTCTGAAGCAAAGCCATGGCATCCTCTATCAAAAAGAAAGAACAAACTTCCTGCTGATGAGCAGAGTCCTGCATGGACCTTCGGAGGGGGGAGGCAAAAAAGGGGACTTTGGTCAAGCAAAAGGTTTCCACTCCTCCTGGGAGTGTGCTGGGAGAGAAAAAGAAGGTGACAGGAGTTGAGCAAAAGCCTTCCACTTCTCTAGGGAGTATGCTGGGAGAGGCGAAGAAGAGGACCGTGGTCATGTAAAAGACTTCCACTACTTCAAGGAGTAACCAGAGTGATGCAAAGTAGGGGATTTTGGTCAAGCAAAAGCTTTCCACTCCTCCTGTGAATATGCTGGAAGAGGGAAAGAAGGTAAATGAGGTCTATCAAAAGCCTTCATCACCTCAGGAGAGTGTACTCAAAGATGAAAAGGAGGTCACTATGGTTGAGCAAAAACCTTCTTCTCCTCCAGGTTGCTGGAGGGAGGGATAGATGAGATGACTATGGTTGAGCAGAAGTCTTCAGCTTCTCTGGTGAGTATGCTAGGAGAGGGAGAAAATGTGACTGTGGTTGCACAAAAGCTTTCTACTCCCCCAGGGAGTATGATGGTAGAGGGAAAGAAAGAGGCCGTGGTCAATCAAAAGCTATCTGCTCCTCCAGGGAGTATGCTAGGACAGGGAAAGAAGTTGAATATGGCCGATCGAAGGCCTTCTCCTAAGGTTCAATCTCTTGAACCCTCTGAAATAAAAAAGAAAAAAATACTGCTGACACCAAAGAGTGTTCACTCTCTGAAATTGGATTCCTCAAGTGACAAGATGCCAGAGACAGAAATACAGTGTTGCTAATTATAGAAAACAAATAATCGCACCTAAAGTATCT
>NW_025839738.1:0-4833 GCF_002878395.1 Capsicum annuum | reverse complement strand
AACTTTTTTCCCCTTCTTTCTCCTGTAACCCCGCATACAAGCTCTCAAAAGCTGTCGTTTTAGCCGCCGTAACTGCTAACTTAGCCTTCTTCCAAGCTAACTTGTACTCTTTCTTGTTTACCCGCTTCTCTTCTTCGTCCCTACTCTCAACCAACTTAGCATACGCCCCTTTCTTGGTCTCCACTTTCTTCTTAACCTTTTCATTCCACCACCAATCCCCTCGATGATGCCCGGCCCGGCCCGGCCCCTAGAAATACCCAACACCTCACTAGCATTCTCTCTGATGCACCTAGCCACCCTATCCCACATACTATCCACGTCCCCCCTACACTCCCACGCCCCCATTCCTGCCAACTTCTCCCCTATCTCTCACGCATTCACTGGCGTCAAGCCACCCTACTTAATTTTAGGTCTACACTCCTCACCCCTTCTCTTCCTATCCTTATTTATACCTAAATTCATAACCAAGAGCCTATACTGGTTCGAAAGATTCTCACTCGGGATGACCTTACAGTCCTTACACGACACCCTACCCCCTTTTCTAAGCAACAAAAAGTTAATCTAGGTCTTGGCTATCGTGCTTCGGAAGGTGATCGTCTTTCTTCGAAAAGCCCGAGTTCACCACTACCAGCCCAAAGGACCTCGCAAAATCCAATAGAGTAGCCCCCTCTTCATTTCTTTCCCCAAAACCAAAACCACCATGCACATTACCAAAGCCTCCCAGTAACGCCCCGATATGCCCATTAAAATCTCCTGCTACAACAATCTTCTCCGAGCTAGGAATGCCTCTCACCACCCCATCCAAAGCCTCCCAAAATTGCATCTTCTCCTCCCCATCCAAGACCACTTGCGGCACATAAGCACTACACACGTTCAGGGTAAACCCCCCAATGACCAACTTAATAGTCATCAACCTATCGCTGATCCTCTTTACCTCTACTACCTGACCTCTAAGCTCTTCATCTACTAAGATGCCAACTCCATTCCTCCGCCTCTCGCTCCTAGAGTACCAAAGCTTGTAACCATCTACATCCCTAGCCTTAGAACCTACTCACTTGGTCTCTTGAACACACGCAATATTAATCCTCCTCTTTCTAAGAATCTTCACAAGCTCTATGGACTTACCCTGAAGAGTCCCTATATTCCAAGACCCAACCTTTAGCCTACCATCTCTATCCACACGTCTTCCTCTACTGCCCCTGAGGCCAAACCTTGGCCTCCCTCCCACCCTCGCCCTTTTCTCTTCCCCCGCTCCCACAACAGCCTCCCGTCCCAACCCCCTCGGATATGACCCTATCCAACCATCAACGCCCACAGCCACTACTATAAGAAAATATAAGAAAATATAAACAATGGTAGTAACAAAGCAGCCACAGGAAATACAAGGCTCATACAAATTAGAAGAAATAATCAAGAAACAAAACTAAACTCAAATAGGGAGAAAAAACAAAACCAAGGTAAGGACAAAACTAACAGTAAGAAAAATAGAGCACACTAATGTCCTGGCACCAAGGACAACCAAATAAATAATAAAGAGCGGTGCAAGTCACGAATATACTACAGCAGACACGCAAGTCAAGATACAGGAGATAGTATGATAAATAATATGAAGCAACATAAGAGGTGACAGTAATAAAGCAACAACCGAAAAAGGAAGATACAAGTAAAGTAGATGGAATAATCGCGGAAAAAGTCTACCCCACAAATTAATACTAATTCAAACGATGTACTAATCCGGAACACAACTCAACAACAATCTCCAAACAAAGCAGCCAGACACTACAACCCACACAAGCAACAGGAAGGATGCCAAAAAAGTAAAATAGAAGTCGTAACAAGAGACAGGGACATGACAGCAAAATAATATACAGGAAATCAAAAACTAACTGAAGTGGCTAAATGCCTAAAAGTGTAGATGTCACCGGTACGCCTGCTAGCTACTGGTTCCGTCAATTTGATGTCAAAAATCGTTGCCGGAGTAAGGTCGCTGGTAAAAGGACTGCTGGTACGTTTTTGGAGTGTCGTTGGAGAGTCATCGGAGTAACGCCGGAGAGCCTTCTGCAATCTTGACAGGATCTGGACGTCTTCTGACCCGAACCACCTGTTTGACCTACCTATTTTGCCGCAAGTGAAACCCCTCATTGTTGCCGACGTTGAGTCAGCGGGAATCGTAGTTCCACCGATGACCGAAGCAACGAAACCAGAAGGGAATTTAGGGGGGAAGGGGGGGCGAGTACAAAGAGAAACTAGGGGTGAGGGAGATCTGGGGTGGGAGAGAGGTTCAACCTTACCTTTTCTGGCTCAATCGACGCCGTCGTCAGCGTCAGAAGCTGCCGGTCAGTCGGGGTGGAGCGTGAAGGTGAGCGTTAAATGTTAAAGGTTAAAGGTGGAAGAAAAATAACAGCCAGAACATGTAGAAACAAGTTTTGGAAACTGGAAATCGAATAGAGGGGGGGAGCAAACGAAAAGTCTAGGGGACCATAACTATCAGACTAGAGCAGCCAGCACTTCCCAC
This sequence comes from Capsicum annuum, assembly GCF_002878395.1. Taxonomy (NCBI): domain Eukaryota; kingdom Viridiplantae; phylum Streptophyta; class Magnoliopsida; order Solanales; family Solanaceae; genus Capsicum; species Capsicum annuum. The sequence continues at coordinate 2,318 of NW_025839738.1, read as the reverse complement.
AAGTCATAAGCCCAATATTTTTCAATCCATCCCCCTACCAAAAATACTCGTAGTGGTGTCTCATTGAGAGCCTCGCCGGTCATTAACTCCGGTGAGGACGTGATGGCAGGAAATGGAGGCGGTTTGTGGTGGCTATTTCTGTTGCTTTGATGGGAAGAGACGAGAGAGGCACCTGGGAGCGGCGCTGGGGAGAAGAGGTGGCAGCAGCAATACTGTTCTCCGGTGGTAACGGCGGTGCCGGAGAGCGATGCTGGTGCGCAGTGTTTGGTCGGATCATCTTCGGCTGGCCTATTTGATGAAGAAGGCGCGACGGCTGGAGGCGGATTCTCGGTGGGTCTTCTCTGGATGGAGCTGGTTGGAGCGGCTGTCGATCGCCTCATCTTCGTCGATGGTGACCGGTACAGTGGTCGCCGGAAGGGGGGGAGAAAAGGGAAGAAAACGGTAGACGAAAGGAGGCTGGCCGTCGTTGTTGTTGTCATTGGTGGTGCAGCGCTCGTGGTGGAGGTTTTTTAGATAGAAGATGGAAAGAGAGAAGGTGGAGTCCTCAGTCCTCACTCATAATAAATGAAAAAGTATATTTCATATTTATATGCTTATTTTATAAAAATTCATATATACAGGTATGTGTTGGAAACCTAGTACATCCCTCCTCTTTTTCCCTGCTTCACTTCGAAAAACATTTGCTTTCAGAGTTTGGAGGTTGTTTGCCCCACACATTGCAGTATGAGAAAATGCTAGAATTCTTCTTGTGCTAAGATTCAGAGGCAAATTCGAGATATTAAGTTTATAGGTTATGAATTTCTATGTTGATCGGATCCACCAAAAACGCAGTTGCACCCATGTCGGATCCTCCAAAATATATTACTTTTGGAGGATCCAACACACATCCAGTGTCATTCTTGAAGAGTCCGAGCAACAGACCTGAATTCTAGGACAGGACTGTTTTCTTTGTTTGGAATAGATAACTTATACTTTTCAAATATGAATTTTTAACACAAATACACAGTTTGAGCTAAAGCTGAACCTGTTAAAAAATCTTCTATCATTTGTATACAGCTCCTGAACTCCAAGTTTCTTGAATTTATCTTAAGATAGTATGGTCGCGTGTGTATACATATTGTTTTCCTTCCAAAAGTTTTAGCCGTCCAGGGGTGACTGACGATAGGGGTCTTAAGAAAGATGAATACATAGGGATAAGATTGTAATTGAATTCTTAATTATGTTTGACTGATGCTCATTTTAGTGATTCTTGTTTAAGAAAGATGAATACATAGGGACAAGATTATGTAATTGAATTCGTGCTATGGTATAGTTGCTATTGATTAAAACTCAAATATAAGATGGTGGTTTAAATTATGTCGTTCTTGGCCGATTTTGTTTTTTTCTAATTTTTTCCTTTTCTATGTAGAGATCATAATTGATATTCTCTGATTGAAGTGTGTTATCTACAGAGAAAAACTAACAATCTATTGTGTCTAGTTCTTTTTTTCTTTGTTGTGATCATTGTCATTTGGCCCACCTTTTATGTAAAGTAATGTGATTTTTTTGCTTTCCATTTCTTTAGCATCTGATGATACACAGAAGTCTCATAAGTTAAGACATCGCTTCTATAAATTGTTTGGGTCATCTCACAAGGCCATGAGTCGCTCCCTTTCGTGTGACTCACAATTGAAAGGATCTATTTCTACTCACCGTGGGTCCATGGTATGAAGTTGTCTTTTTTATAGACATTACTTTGACTTCTCCATTAAATTTCAATAATCATCTAAATAAAACTTTACTTCATCTAACAAAAGGTTGACCTAAGCAAACTCGAGATGGCTGCACAGTGGAGATATTGGCGACACTTTAACCTTGCAAGTTGATTGCAGTAACCATCAGTTTGTTGATCATCATTTTTATTAGTAAGTGAGAGTAACTTCATTTGCAACTTCTTTTCTGGTCAACAGAGGGAAGCCATACCTAGCCCCTCGAAGGAGCAACTAATTGCTGTTGTCCAAAGGCGCTTCACATCCCAGGTACATTCTTAATTATCTGTATGCTGCTGATGCCGTGTGTTCTTTATTTGATCTATTTTAATGTGATGTTCATCGCGCTTGATAATTTCCTGGCACTTTCATAAAACATGATTTTTAGGTATCCTTCCGTACTTCTAATCATGGTTTTCCTTTCATGTTTCACCATGTTCTAAGTATAGGAAATCTGGTGCCTGTATTGTGTCAACTTCTGTTAAGTTTGGTTTTGCTTACCTGATTGTGTACTTGTGAATTTACTTTGCCAAATATTTCATCACAAAGACTAATGCCTATTTCTCGGGT
>NW_025839737.1:0-1065 GCF_002878395.1 Capsicum annuum | reverse complement strand
ACATTTTAAGTACCTAAACTTCAACATTTTCAATTCACTAAGTCATCACCCAAGTCACTAAACTAAACCATATTCAAAATAAAAAATTCACCTTTAAAGTACCTACACTTAGTAAATTTTAACTCACTAAGTCACCACCCAAGTCACCAAACTTAAAGAAGATTCAAAGCAAAATTCACCATTAAAGTACCTACACTTAATCAATTTCAAGTGACTAAGTCACCTACCAAGTCACCAAACTTAAAGAAGATTCAAAATAAAAATTCACCGCCAAAGTACCTAAACTTCAACATTTTCAACTCACTAAGTCACCTCCTAAAACAACAAACTAAACTACCTTCAAAATGATACATTTACATTTCAAGTACCTACACATAATTGATTTCAAGTGACTAAGTCACCACCCAAGTCACCAAACTAAACCACATTCAAAATTAACAAGCATAGCAAAATTCACATTTCAAGTACCTATGTTTCAACAAAATTCAAAATAAAAGTACACCTTCAAGCTAAGTAACTACACTTATTCACTTTCAAGTAACATGTCCATTTACAGTATAATAAGTCAAACAATTGAACAAGTGTAATAAAACAAATAAGTAGAGGTGTCGCATGTCCCTCTCACACCATATAATCATCACAAAATTCCTATGGCTTTCAAAGCCAACTACAGCGAACAATCCCAAACTAAACTACATTTAAAGACTTCATTATAAGAAAATAGAGAGAAATCAACTTACCTTTGCATGGCCTAAATTAAAGAGAAAGAGATAAGCGGCCACCAAAAAAATAGCAAAACAATCCTTTTCCCGAATTCGAATTCTGTCAAATAGTAACATCAAATTCCAAGCAACCCATTAGGCAACTAGAAGAAAAAAATCTTGACCATTAGGTAAAATAACAAATTACAAAAATGGGATAAATATGTTTGAATATTTTAGCTTCATGAAAACTTTGCAAGAATTTTAATTTTTCTACACCATGAGGCAACAAATATAATTTTAACCAAAACACAATAAAAAATTTGTCAATGGTCAAAATTACATATGTTAAGGCTTAGCTAAA
>NW_025839736.1:0-2370 GCF_002878395.1 Capsicum annuum | reverse complement strand
CCGAGAGGGAAATTTGGTATTTCCCCAAACCTATGTGCCACCGTAGGGTTGTTTGATGATGATATTATTGGCCAGAGAGCCCGATTGTGATTATTACAGTTTTAAGGTTGTACTCCCTGGCAAAAAGTATGACGCTCCCGCCAATGGGGGTTTCAAATGTTGGTATTCCACGTAGCTCACGTGGGGTTATAGGTTATAGGAAACTCCCCTGTCCATAAGAGTCATGTTTATTGAAATACCGAGTCACTCCGAGTTTTGATGTGGTAAGTCAAGTTGCCTATGATGATCTACAATGATTTAAGAGTTTTTTCACCTACATTTCCTATCTAAGATGTTATGAGTTGTATGATTCAATGTCACTCAAGCCAGGTGTGTCATTATGGTTCGTATGTACGTTTTTACGAAATTTATGATATTATTTATATTTTGCATGCGCCCCCACATACTCAGTACGTATCTTGTGCTGACCCACATATTTCTCTATGGGCTACATTCTTACCATGATGTAGGTTCAGGTACTCAGCTGTAGCCGCGACAGTGATATTCGAGTGCCACATCTACATTTCTTCAGTGGTGAGTCCTCATGGTTCGAGGACCAAGTTGCTAGTTTTGGTCTGTTAAGTCAGTTGGGGGTTTGTCCCAATGGATCGTTGATTTTGCTATATAGATGCTATGTCAGACCAGTGTATTGTTGGGTTGGTTTGTGTATAGACATTACATATATGTACAGTCTAACAATATTTCGTGCCATGTGTGATGTGAAATGATATGTACTTATATATATATCCTTAGCGTAGCGTGTATGTTGTTGTGTTGGAACCCAAGGGTAGTGTTTTGGCTTAAAGGGTTAGCTTGAGACTACGTGTAGCCTTGGGCACCGTGTGGCTTCTCGAGATGATATTTTGGGGCGTTACACATGACCAGACAGCCTTGGAGGTGGACCATCATATCCCTTTCTATTCTTTCTGAATGCATTCTTGAGTTTCCTAAATTTATGATCAGGTGGCAAGAAACAACGATGATAGTCAAACAATGAATTTTTCCTGCCATGTCTCAATGTGAAAGATTTTATTTTTTCCATTCAGTATGGACAAGTGAGCTTTCCAGCTATCATCCACCCAGACAACATTCCATAAGCAGAAAAATCATTAACAGTCGTCCACATTAGATATGTATGCAGACTGAACTTCTGTTTAAGAGAGATGTCTCAAGTTTCAACTCCCTCATGCCATAAAATTTGAAGTTCATCGATCAAAGGTTGCAAGTAGACATATATTCTGCTTTTTCGATGACGCGGGCCAGGAACTGTAGACACCTAATTTTGTCTCTCCCAAATCCCAATTCATCCATTTTTACCTCACGTTATCATACACCCTCACCCATGTGATTAAACCCCACAAAAATACAAAAAAAATTAATAACGCTTAACAAATCTCTAACAAATTTTATCTTGTTTTAATCACACTAACAACCTACGCTTATCTCACCCACTACCCTACACCCTACCCACGTGACCCCCTACCTACTCTTTTATTCAGGCGCCTCACATATACATACACCAACACAATATACAAAATAGGGCCCCCACGAGAATCACAATTCTACACTCACTTTTCATATATACTCAATCACACTACATAGCAAAGGGAGAGAGCACACACTCAGAAAAAAAGAGGGGCCTATAGGGAATATTAGGGACAAGTTCTATTTCCATATTGAGAACAAAACACACAGATTCTCTCCATTTTTATATAGATCACATACATACTTTACACGCATAGGGCTCCCCATATTCCTCCATTGAAGCACAAGATTCTCACACCTTCTCTTATGGAATTCCACTCACACACACACCATCAACACACACACATTACTGATCGACACCCAGCAACATACCTAGCTGAAGAATAGAGAAAATAAGTAAAGAACGGAGAGAAAGAGAGAGAGAGGAGCGATTAGAAAAGAGAGCTCCGATGAGGGGTGTGAACAGAAAAAAATAGAGGGTTAGTCGGATTTAGGTGAACGGAGGGAGGAAAAAGAGAGAAACAGAGAGAAAATGTACAAAATGGATTTTTCCGGCGAGTCTTCACCGAAAAATGTAGCTGCCACCAGTTTTTCCTCCAATTATTATTATTTTTGAGCTTGTCGGAGCTTCGGCAAAGCAAATAGCAGTAACCTACGCCCGCCCCATTTTGAAATCCACCAAAAATATCGGTAAACGACCCCAAAAACATCCACAAATCTTATTTTTGACTGTTTGCTGTTTGATTTGCTTTGTTTGAGTCAGGTGTTTCGAGTTGGGTCGATTGGGTTATCCAGATTCTTGGATTTGTTGCGGGTTGGATTCGAGTTTGATCATTGAGGTTCCCA
>NW_025839735.1:0-1154 GCF_002878395.1 Capsicum annuum | reverse complement strand
AATTCCACACAGAAAAATTATTAATCATAATAAAGAATAGAATTCAACATATTTTCGTCTGAGATCTTAACGAAAATTTTTTCGGGTCATCACATCATCTCCCACTTGGAAATATTCATCCTTGAATATTGATAGGTAGGTCAAGAATACTATGAAAATGAGTATATAGAGAAAAATCATCTTGCCCAAGCATATACTCTATTCTAGATTTTTTGGATATCGTAGAAAACACACAAGCCAAGATAAACATAGCAATAAGGATTAAATCAAAAGAGAACGATACCTCTGACATGCTCAGGATTTGTAGGAAAAAGGTAGGGATATTTGGCGCGCATATCCGCTTCGGCTTCCCAAGTAGCACTCTCTACGAATTGATTTCGCCAAAGCACTTTAACTAAAGGAACTTCTTTGTTTCTTAGCCTACGAACTTGGAAGTCAAAAACCTCAACCGGAATCTTTTCATATGAAAGACTATCTTGAATACCCGAGCTTTCGGAAGGATCAATCACAACAGAATCACCAATAGACTTCTTAAGCATAGAAACATGGAAAATCGGATGGATGCTAGATAACTCCGCGGCCAATTCAACCTTATACGCTATCTTCCCAATGCGATCCACAATCTTATAGGGACCAATGTAACGGGGACTTAGTTTCCCTTTCTTCCTAAATCTCTTCACCCCTTTCATGGGTGAAACTTTCAAGTACACTAAATCACCAACATCAAATTCAAGGTCTTTCCTCCTTACATCTGCATATGATTTTTGACGACTTTGGGTAGTTTTCAACCTTTCCCGAATTAACTTAACCTTCTCCATGGCCTCGAACACCGCATCCGGTCCAATCGCGGCAGCCTCACCAACTTCAAACTAACCAATGGGTGATCAACACCTTCTACCATACAAAGTTTCAAACGAAGTCATTCCAATAGTAGCATAAAAACTGTTATTGTAAGCAAACTCGATTAATGCTAAGTGCTCATCCCAACTACCTTTAAAATCAAGCACACAAGCCCTCAACATATCTTCTAATGTCTGAATGGTCCGCTCGTCCTGACCATCTGTTTGCGGATAGAAAGCAGAACTTAAACGAATTTGGGTACCGGGTCCCTTCTAGAAAGATTTCCAAAATTGAGAGGTAAACTGAGTACCTCT
>NW_025839734.1:0-6452 GCF_002878395.1 Capsicum annuum | reverse complement strand
TGTTCATGCATATGAACCCACGTATTTAGCCTACCTCACTTAGCATATCAGTATATTCAAAGTACTAACGAATGCTTTATCTTTGCGCTACAATGTCTTATATCATAGGTTCAGATTCACGATCTCCAGAGCACCCTTAGTAGTTCAAATTTTTAGGAGTCAGCATAATAGTGAGTCCTCATTGTTTGAGGACATGGTTGTTTTTAGTATTTCAATATTATTTTCAGTAGTTGGAGTTAGTTGGGGACTTGTTGCATCAACTCCATAGTTCAGACAGTTTAGAGGCTTTCCAGACTAGAGTATTTACAGACAGTTGTTCAGCTTTACCGTACTTATATTCAGTTTTGGTATTTTGATACCGCATTCAGATTTATTTACAGATTTGAACCTTGTGGCATATGTTTCTGCTTATTTCAGCAATCATTACAGTATTTATTACACAGTTATCATAGCAGGTACCAGTCATGGGTTAATTTATGGTCCTTCAAGATTATGAGCATCATTTAGTGTCTGGGGTATAAATTCGGGGCATTACAAATATGGTATCAGAGCCTAAGGTTCAACAGTATCCTAGAAAGTCTAAAAGATGTATCTAGTAGAGTCTTGTGCATGGGTGTGTTGCGCGCCACACTAATGGAAAAGAGGCTACGAGATGTTTTAGGAATAGTTTCCCTTCTTTCAGTATTTATGTCGTGCGAGTGAGCATGAGTTCTAGTTATACTCTCTTTCTAATCTTAGTTTCTCTTCTATTTACATAATATGCCTCCATAGAGGACTCATAGAAGAGGAATGAGAGACCAGTCAGCCTCTCAGCCTGTCTATCCAGATCCTTTGGGAAAGCATGTCTTCCACGCGGAGTTCAAAGCAGCCTTCACCACCCTAACTTATTCTGTGGCAGCCTAAAATAAATGTTCAGCTACGGTTCTGGCTAGCCCAATGGCCAATACTACTGCTACTAGGATTTGGGACTTCACCCAAATGAACCCTCCATCGTTTACTATGTCTAAGTCAGATGAGGACCCTCAGGAATTTCTTTCTCAGGTGTAGAAGATTCCGATATCATGGGGGTGACTGCTGTAGAGAACACTGATTTGGCCGTATATTATTTATAGGATGTGGCTCACTCGTGGTTCAAACAGTGAAAAGTAAAAAGGGTCGTAGTTATAGGGCCCATAAAATGGGATGAGTTTGCAGTTGCTTTTCTAGATAGGTTCTTTACTCTATAGTTGAGACAAGCAAAGGTTTTGGAGTTTATTAATTTGAAATAGGTCAATATGATAGTACAAGATTATTCTCTCAAGTTTACTCAGTTAGCCAAATATGCCCCACATATTGTAACAGATAGCGGATCTAAGATGAGTAAGTTTGAGTCAAGGGTGTCTAACAGCGTGGTCAAAGAGTGTAGGACTGTAATGCAGATAAAAAAGATAGACATAGCCAGGCTCATGGTCTATGCCCAGCAGATAGAGGAGGCCAAGAATAAAGAGAAGGAGGAGGAGAACAAGAGAGCGAGAACAGATAGTTCTAGTTTTGCTCAGCCTAAGTCAGAGGGTGGGAATCATTCTTAGTTTCACCTAAAATCCTTAGTTCTAGCTCTGTTCTCAGCTAGTGTTCTGGTGCTAAAATTCAGAGACAACAATAGAGATAGGGCATCAGGCCCTAAGCCACAGAGCAGTGTTAGCAGTGCCCGAACCAATCCCTTTTGTCAAAAGTATGGTAGAAACCACCAGGGCTGGAAGCGCTGTCTATTTTGGATATGGTAAGCTAGGCCACAGAGTCAGACAGTGTCCTCATATAGGTTTGCAGAGTCAGCTACCCATCCCCCAACTCAGTCCGGTCACTCGAATCAGTAGGGTGCCTCTTCCAATGCCACCAGTGGGCAACGCCCAAACATACTCTATGCTTTTCAGTCCCGATAAGATCAGGAAAGTTCTCCTAATATGGTCACTGGTATGTTACATATTTATTATTTACATGTCTACGCTTTGCTAGATCCAGGAGCTTCCTTGTCCTTTTTTACTCCATATATAGCAGTTGATTTCAGAGTCAATCCCAAAATTCTAGAAGAGCCTTTCTTAGTCTCTACCACAGTGGCTAAATCCATCATAGCCAGGCGGGTATACAGGAACTGTCCGGTTATGATATCTCAGAAAGTCACTTCAGCAGACTTAGTTGAATTGGAGATGACTGATCTTGATGTTATTCTTGGTATGGATTGGCTTCATTCCTATTATGCGTCAGTCGACTGAAGAAACAAAATTTTCAAGTTTTAGTTTCCAAATGAACCCGTCTTAGAGTAGAAGGGTAGTACTTCAGTACTTAAGAGTCTGTTTCTTACCTTCGGGCTAGAAAAATAATATCTAAGGGATGTGTCTGCCATATCGTTTGAGTCAAGGACTCTATTTTAGAAACCCCTACTCTTGAATCAGTGCCAGTAGCATGTGAATTCCCATATGTGTTTCCTGAAGACCTTCTTGGAGTTCCTCCCGAAAGAAAAATCGATTTTGGAATCGATCTTCTCCCAGATACTTAGCCCATATCTATCTAGCCATACAGAATGGCTCCAGTAGAACTTAGAGAATTGAAGAAATAGTTAAAGCATCTACTAGATAGGTATTCATCAGACCAAGTGTGTCCCCATGGGGCGCGCCAGTCTTATTTATGCATAAAAAAGATAGTTCTCTCTGAATGTGTATAGACTACCGCCAGCTAAATAAAGTCACAATCAAGAACAAGTATCCACTTCCTAGAATTGATAACTTGTTTGAACAACTTCAGGATGCCAGTTATTTCTCCAAGATAGACCTCAGATCAGGCTATCAACTCAGAGACAGGGAATGTGACATCTCAAAAACAACCTTTACAACTCGGTATGGTCACTTCGAATTCTTAGTCATGTTATTTAGTCTTAGCAATGACCTAAAAACCTTCATGGACTTGATGAACCATTGTTCAAGCAGTACTTGGACGTTGTTCGTCATTGTCTTCATAGATGACATTCTTGTCTAATCCCACAGTGAACATGATCTTGTAGACCATCTTAGAATAGTATTGTAGACTCTCAGAAACCACTAGTTATTCACCAAATTCAGTAAGTGAAAATTTTGGCTAAGGTTAGTAGCATTTCTTGGCCATATCATTTTTGGTGATGGCATTAGAGTTGATCTCCAAAATACCGAAGCAGTGAGAAACTAGCCCAGACCCATATCTCCAAGACCCATATCTCCATCAGATATAAGGAGTTTTTTGGGCTTGGTCAGCTATTACCATGGTTTTTTTGAGGAATTTCTATCTATTGCATCCCCAATATCTAGATTGACTCAGAAGAGAGTCAAATTCCAATGGTCGGATTCTTATGAGAAGAGTTTTCAGGAGTTGAAGACTCGACTCACTACAGCTCTAGTTTTGACCCTACCAGATTGTTCAAACAATTTTGTTGTGTATTGGGATACCTCCAGAGTTTGTTTGGGGTGTGTTTTGATGCAGAGAGCTAAGGTCATAGACTACGCCTCTAGACATCTTAAGCCCCATGAGAAGAACTATCCTACTCGTGATCTTGAGTTAGCAGCAGTAGTGTTTGCCCTGAAGATTTGGAGACACTATTTGTATAATATACACGTTGATGTGTTCACTGATCATAAGAGCCTGCAGTATGTGTTCTCTCAGAAAGACCTTAACCTCCGTCAGAGAAGGTGGTTGGAGTTGTTGAAAGACTATGACATAAGTGTTCTGTATCATCCGAGCAAGGTCAATATAGTGGTTGATGCTTTCAGTAGAATGTCTGTGTAGTTTTTCTTATGTTGAGGATAGTAAGAAGAAGTTAGCTCAGGAAGTCCATCAACTAGCCCGACTGGGTGTCCACTTATTCAAGTGAGCAGAAGGTAGTGTATGGGTGCAGAGTAGTTTAGAATCATCCTTAGTTTTTGAAGTGAAGGAAAAACATGATAGGGATCCTAGTCTAATCAAGTTGAAAAAATCAGTCAGAGATCAAAAAGTAGAGGTTTTCTCCCAAGGGGAGATGGTGTGCTGCGTTGCCAGGGTTAACTATATGTTTCATGCATAGATGACTTGAGGCAGCGAATTCTTGCAGAAGCGCATGGTGCATGCTACTCGATTCATCCAGGGGTCACTAAGATGTACCATAATCTATGGGAGATCTATTGGTGGAGTAGGATGAAAAGTGATATTATAGACTTTGTGGCTAAGTGCTCAACATGTCAGCAGGTTAAGATTAAGAATCAAAAGCCTACTGGATCCATGTAGGAGTTCAGTATTCCCAGCTGGAAATAGGAAGAAGTGAACATGGACTTTGTGATGGGTTTGCCTCGTACTCATCGTCAGCATGATTTAATTTGATTTATCATAGATAGGATGACCAAATCCACTCATTTCCTTCTAGTCCATACCTCATATTCAGTCGAGATTATGCCAAACTCTATATTAAGGAGTTGGTCAGATTGCACAGTGTTCTGTTATCTATTATCTCAGACAGAGGTACCTAGTTTACCTCTCATTTTTCGAAGGCATTCTAAAAGGGTCTTAGCACCCAAATCCACCTCAGTACAGCCTTTCACCCTCAGAAGGATGGTCAAGTAAAAAGGACCATTCGGACTTTAGAAGATATGTTGAAAGCGTGTGCAATATACTTTAAACGTAGTTGGGATGACCACTTGCCTTTGATTGAGTTTGCATACAACAACAGCTATCAATCCAGCATTCATATTGCTCCATTTGAGGCACTTTATGGGAGGAGGAGTAGATCTCCAATTGGTTGGTTTGAAGTGGGAGATGCCTCAGTGATAGGGCCTGACTTAGTATTTGATACTTTAGAGAAAGTTTAGTTGATCAGGGAAAGGCTTAAGACAGCTCAGAGACAACAGAAATCGTATGTAGACATGCGCAAAAAGGATCTCGAGTTCAGGATTGAAGATTTTACGTATCTAAAAATCTCGCCTATAAAAGGAGTAAAATAGTCTGGCAAGAAGGGGAAGCTCAGTCCCCGATATATCGTTCCTTAACAAATTATCAGCCATTTCGGAAAGGTAGCTTACGATCTTAAGTTGCCTTTAGAACTATCTTCAGTGCATCCAGTGTTCCACGTCTCCTTGCTAAAGAAAAGCAAAGGTGACCCAACAGTCTTAGTCCCTATAGAGGGCGCATATTTTAGAATAGTCTCTCTTATGAAGAGATTCTAGTCGAAATTCTTGACTATCAGATTCACAGACTGAGGAATAAAGAAGTCCCTCTAGTCAAAGTTCTTTGGCAAAATTAGTCTGTTGAGAGAGCTACTTAGGAATCCGAAGTAGACATGCGGACCCAGTATCCTCACCTCTTCTTCACTAATCTAGACTCAGCTTAAGGTAATAGTTTTCCTTAAGCTTATTCAGTTTTATGTTAAGATTTCAGTTACAAACTTGGTATAAATTACCATTACATGTTCAGTCATATGTTCATGAGTCAGTTCAATCATGTAATCATGCATCAAATATGCATGTCCAGTATGAGAAACTCAGTTTATCAGAAATCCCTGTCATGCATCCATGAATCATATTCAACTATGTACTCATGTATCAGATATGCATGTTCAGTATGATAATTCAGTGTATCAGTGATCTCAGTCATGAAACCATGCTTCAGTTGTGCATACCAAGTGTCTAAGTCCAGTCTCTCTGTATTCTTAGTCTCAGCAGTCTCATTCGAGGACGAATGTTCCCAAGGGGGAGATAATGTAAGATCCCACAAAATTCTTGGCTTAAATCAATCTTTTAGGCTTGTCAATGGGTCACAGACTTAGAATATTTTAGCTAAATATTCAAACTTAGTGTCATTTTAGCCTTTGAAAGTTGACAATCTTAATTCAAGACCTTTACATCCATTAAATGTTCACATTCAAGTTAATTAATGATCAGGAAGGTCAATAGGTGTTTTCAAATGAGTTTTGAATTTTTCAGACCTCGTTTAAACCATGTTTGAGTGCCTAAAATAGTGGCTTGACATAATCTCGATGTATCGCGTCGACTATCACGTTGATGGATGATTTTTCCCCCAGCTCCAGTGAAAATTCTAGTGAACCGATGTTGACTCGATGTGGCGCATTGGCTATTGAGTTGATGTCAATGGCACGATGCATAGGCCTGCGCGTTGGCAACATATTTTTCAGTCATTAAAAGACCGCGTCCTTGGGGGTATTTAGGTCTTTTTCCCATGACCTTCAGCCCCCAAAACACGAAATTAAACCCTTTGGAGAGCAATTATACTCATTATTCCTAAAAATCCTCAAGAACAAGAACCCTAGGAGATTCAATTTCAAATCAAGAACTCAAGAACTCACCATCAATCTCTCAGAATTCAGGAACTAAGGTATGTGAAGTGTTCATCCAAGGGTCCCTTCCACCCTTGGAGTCGAAGAAACTATTTTTAAACATCAAGTATATGAAATTCATGAATTCCAT
>NW_025839733.1:0-1350 GCF_002878395.1 Capsicum annuum | reverse complement strand
CTCGAGATCTTTTCTACGAACATCTGCATAAGACTTCTGTCAGCTCTGAGCTGCCCAAAGTCTTTCTCTAATCAACTGGACTTTTTCTAAGGCGTCAAATACCCAGTCAGGACCTATGATTGAGGACTCACTAACTTTGAACCAACCAATTAGAGATCTACATCTCCTACCGTAGAGAGCTTTGAATGGAGCCATCTGAATACTGGAATGATAGTTGTTGTTGTATGCAAACTCAATCAAAGGCAAGTGGTCATCCCAACTACCCTTGAAATCGATTGCACACGCCCTTAGCATATGTTCAAACGTCTGAATGGTCCTTTCTTCTTGACCATCTGTCTGAGGATAAAAGGCCACACTAAGATGAACTTGGGTACCCAGACCCTTTTGAAATGCTTTACAGAAATGAGAGGTGAACTGGGTACCTTTGTCTGAAATAATAGATAGCGGAACATCGTACAATCTGACCAACTCCCTGATATAGAGTTTGGTGTAATCCTCGGCTGAATAAGAGGTATGAATTGGAAAAAAATAAGCTAATTTGGTCATTCTGTCTACAATGACCCGAACTGAATTATGCTGATAACGAGTTTGAGGCAAACCCGTTACAAAGTCTATGTTCACAACTTTCCACTTCCAAGTAGGAATACTGAACTCCTGCATAGACCCACTAGGCTTCTGATGCTATCTTAACCCGCTGACATGTAGAGCACTTACCCACAAACTCTGCAATATCTATCTTCGTCCCACTCCACCAATATATCTCCCGCAAGTTATGGTATATCTTTGTGGCCCATGGATGAATAAAGTAACGCGCACCATGCGCTTCTGCAAGAATTCGCTGCCTTATGTCATATACGTCTGGAACACAGAGACGACCCTGACAATAAAGAACACCATCTTTCCCTTGGGAGAAAACCTTTACTTTATAATCCTGGACTGACTCTTTTAACTTGACAAGGCTGGGATCTCTATTTTTCTTTTATTTTACCTCAGAAACTAGAGATGATTCTGAACTACTCTGAACCTGTATATCACCCTCTTCTGTATCGACTAAGCGAACGCCTAGTCTGGCAAGCTGATGGACTTGTTAAGCTAACTTCTTCTTACTGTCATCCGCATGAGCAGCACTACCCATAGACAGTCTACTGAGAGAGTCGACCACTATATTGGCCTTGCCTGGCTGATAGAGGACACTCATGTCATAATCTTTCAAGAGCTCTAACCACCTTCTCTGACGAAGATTGAGATCTTTCTGAGAAAAGACATAGTGAAAACTCTTATGATCTGTGAACACATCTACGTAAACACCATATAGATAATGCCTCCAATTCTTCAAGGCAAATACTACAG
>NW_025839732.1:0-16737 GCF_002878395.1 Capsicum annuum | reverse complement strand
GGATGTTGCGCTGGATGTGTGGACTAACTAGAGGGGATAGAGTTCGGAATGAGACTATCCGAGAGAAGGTTGGTGTGACTTCAGTGGAGTGCAAGATGCGGGAAGCACGATTGAGATGGTTCGGACACGTGAAGAGGAGGGGCATGGATGCCCCGGTCCGTAGGTGTGAGAGGCTAGCGTTGGATGGTTTTAGGCGGGGTAGGGGTAGGCCAAATAAGTACTGGGGTGAGGTGATTAGGCGGGACATGGAACAGTTACAGCTCACCGAGGACATAACCCTAGATAGGAAGGTCTGGAGGACGCAAATTACGGCAGAGGATTAGGGCCAGTTTGGGTCGCTAGTGTAGGAAATTACTTGGTGGGGGTTTTATTCCTATTATGATTCCGTGTTCCGTGTTCCATATTTTATTACGAATTTGTGTGCTTTCCTCTGCTTTCCTCTAGTTTATATTACTTATGGGTGCCGTATTTATGTTATGTAATCTGCTTCTGTGTTTTACTATGTGTTTGTGTGGTATCTCGTGCCTTGAGCCGGGGGTCTATCGGAAACAGCCTTTCTACTTCATCAGAGGTAGGGGTATGGACTGCGTACTTTTCCCCCCCCCCCCCCCAGACCCCACTAGGTGGGAATACACTGGGTTTGTTGTTGTTGTTGTTGTTGAGGTATATAGAGGCAAATATGTAAAAGTCTTATACCTAAAAAAGAAGGAAGATAAGTTTTGTAAAAATTTTCTTATGAGGGACAAAAAAGTAAAACCATCCACCATGGAAGTCATTTATGTAGTTTACCCGCGCAAGGCCATATATAAATTGTCACATTCGACACCACATGGCTCGCGAAAATGATACAACTACTAACAAGGTCGTTGGCACTTATGTACTTATTTTGTGCTAGTCTTTAATTTTTGTCATTCATGACAAATAATTTTTTTGCGGGACATAAATTTATATTTTGTCATTATAACTTACAAGTTATGCCCCGCATGACTTAACAATTTATGCTCACTAAGCATAAATTCATTTGCTAAAGAATAAAAATTAAAGATCAGCCTATTTGAAGGACAAGTTGTGAAAAGTCGTGAAATTTCTTCCTATCCAATAGGTCGTAAATTACGAAATGACTTTTGAATATATTTAGGAGAAATCTGCCAATAAATTTCCACAGCTTTAAGCTTACACCACAATTGAGATGCCCTTTTAATTTGGCATATACTTTGATGGACAGTGATACATTGACTCATTGACTTCAAGTCGTTTTAATTCTACCCTTATTTTAGAAGATGAGAATTAAATCATATTGACTCACAAATCTTCACAACTCCATGTTTACTGCGACTAGTTTAGGTATATGCGTCTCGTTTATGTACCTCATTTTAATGAGTTCAAGAGTTACACTAAATAAGATATTATTTAAATAATAAAGAAGAATACAATAATTAAATTCAATATCTTTTGAACATGTAAAGATGAAAAATTTATTTAATTAGACCTAACATTTACAAGAAAAAATTCTCAAAGCGAATTGAAATTTATATCTATCACTTATAAACTACAATAAAATAATATAATGATAGAAATATCAAAATAATACAATTAAACTTAACCTTTGAAAAAAAAATCTTCAAAGTTGATCGACATTCATCTACTACCTGCCAACTACAACAACATAATACGATAACAGACATATCAAACCAATACAATCAAACCTAACTTTTACACGAAAAAAGAAATTCACAAAGTAGAGATATCAGAACAATACAATTAAACATAACGTTTACCTAAAAAAATTTCAAAGTTGACCGACATTTATCTACTACTTGTAAACTACAAACAAAATAATATGATAATAAAAATATTAAAACAATACAATTAAACCAAATATTTACACAAAAAAATCACAAAACTTTTTATTTGAGGAGAAACCACAAAGTTACTCAATAACGAAAGCACGAAAGCCTGTTATTCCTGATCAATAAACCCAATATAATAGAAAAGAACCATGAAAAAAGATGTTCGTTATTTTTGATCAATAAAACCAATGTAATATAAAACAAAATTCAAAACCTGAAAATTAAACCAACGTGTTATATTAGAGATCCAATAACAAAACTATCTACGAACATAAAAAGATGATTTGTTATATATGATCAATAAAATTAAAAGGTAATATAGATAGAAATTTGAAATAAAAAAAAAAACATAAAGTTACCCAATTATAACAAAACTACGATCACAAAATTTTACTACCGAAATAAAATAAATGCACAAACCTAAAAAAGAACTAAAATTGAAAAAAAAAAAAAAAATATATATATATATAAGAACTATTATGTCAAATATTATAACGAAAAATAATAGTCCTAACCTAAATAAAACAATACTTTTTTTTTTCTTTAAAAAGTCCATTACCCTTTTTTAATTGGAAAAAAGTCACGCTAGTTTAGTTTTTGAAAGAATTTTTTTTTTCTTCTTTTAGGACTCTAAATCTATTTTATGTAAAATAGTTCCACCAATTATTCCCAAAAAATTTAGAACTTTACCTTATATAGAAAATCTTTTATATAATAATTTCCATCAAGTTGAATTTTCTAAAATAAAATATTGCCATAAATTTAGGAGTTCAACTAAAAGTAGAAATTAATCTTTAATTATATTTTAGGTTTAATTTTCTTTTTTCCCTTCTTTTTCCTTTTTCTATCACTCATTTTTTTTTTTGGTTGTTTCTTTTCAATACAAATTAGTTCTCCTTCCATTTATATAAGTTATTTCTTTTTCCTCTTTTCTTTGTTCCCTTTTTTCTCCCAACCTTTTTTGTGTCCTTTTAATTCAAATTAATATTTTTTTATTTATTTAATTTATCAACAAATTATATAAAAGGTAAGATTTGAATTGATTTAGAACTATTAAATATTATAATTTTTTTCTAACTCAAATAAGGACTTTACTTAATTTTAAACTCCTAATATTGATAATAACTAAATAATAATAAAAAATTTGGAGCTTTACCTTTTATAAAAACTCTTTTATATAATAATTTCCTTCAAGTTGAATTTTCTTTAGTAAAATATTGCCATAAATATAGAAATTCAGATAAAAGTAGAAATTCTTTAATTATATTTTAGGTTTAATTTTCCTTTTTTCCCTTCTTTTTTCCTTTTCTGCCTCTCGTTTTTTTTTAATTGTTTCTTTTCAATTCAAATTAGTTCTCTTTCCATTTACATAAGTTGTTTCTTTTTCTTTTTCCTCTTTTCTTTATTCCCTTTTTTTCTCCGGACCTTTTTTGTGTCCTTTTAATTCAAATCAATATTTTTCATTTATTTAATTTATTAACAAATTAAATAAAAGGTAAAATTTGAATTGATTTAGAACTGTTAAATATTGTAATTTCTTTCCTAACTCAAATAAGGACTTTACTTAATTTTAAAGTCCTAATATTAATAATAACTAAATAATAATAATTTGAGGAAAATTGTGAAAAGACGGTTTTGTCTAAAGAAGAAACCTTTAATAAAGACAAAAAGTTCAAATCACTTTTCGAAGGATCTTCACGTTTTAAATTTATTATAAATATAAATTATAAATTATAGATATAAATACTATAAAAATATCAAATTTCGCATTTAGTAAGAGTTATAGAAGGGAAAAGGGGGAGTAAATTGAAAAAATTATTGCATTTGACAAAAACATGGCATTGACACTTATGTACTTATTTTGTGCTGGTCTTTAATTTTTGTCATTCTTGACAAATAATTTTTTCACGAGGCATAATCTGTATTTTCGCATCATAATAATTCACAAATTATGCCCTGCATGACTTAATAACTTATGCTCACTGAGCACAAATTCAATTGCTAAAGGACAAAAAATTTAAAGACCAACCTATTTAAAGGGTAAGTCGTGAAATTTCTTCCTATTGCATGGTCAATAACTCGTAAATTACGAAATGACTATTGAATATGTTTTGGAGGAGAGCTGCCAATATATTTCCCCAATGGTACATATATTTTACATGGACCGGTATATACTTCCATGGACAGTGGTACAATGAAATTGACTTCCAAGTCGTTCTAATTATCCCCGTATTTTACAAGTCGAGCATTAAATCATATTGACTCACAAGTCTTCACAACTCTACGTTTATTCCAAACACAATAAAAATGTCAAATTTTGCAGTTGGTAAAAGTTATAGAGGGGGGAAATGGGAGTAAATTGATAAAATTATATTTGACAAAATACATGACATATATGGTAAGTACCAAGGTAAAGAACAAGAGAGTAAATGGAAAGAAAACAAAATCACTAAAGAACAAACAAAACAAAAACTAAAAAAGAAGGAAAGGTGAAACGGGAAGTGCGTGTGAGACATTTCTTCATCTTGGCCATCTGAGCAAAAATTGCAAAGAAAAAATTAAAAAAAAAGAGGCCGGCAAAAACGAAGTACATTACAATTGACTCACAAGTTTTGTAGTGATTCTATACACATTATAAAACTGTGTCCCGCACAAGTTCATAAATAACCAAAACAATCAACTGAAATCTTTTAGCCATAATGATGGTTCCCACAATATTTTTTTTCCTTCAGTTTTCTACTCTCTTATATTTTTTCACAGTTTCTTTTGCTTCCATTGAGGAGGCAACTGCTCTTCTCAAATGGAAAGCAACTTTCCATAACCAGAATAATTCCTTATTGGCTTCTTGGACACTAATTACTGATGCATGCAGGGATTGGTATGGAATTATATGCTTTAATGGTCGGATAAACAGGTTGAATATTGCAAATGTTGGTGTTACTGGTACACTCTATGATTTTCCATTTTCGTCTCTCCCTTTTCTTGAATATGTTGATCTTAGCATGAACC
Organism: Capsicum annuum; assembly: GCF_002878395.1. Classification (NCBI taxonomy): domain Eukaryota; kingdom Viridiplantae; phylum Streptophyta; class Magnoliopsida; order Solanales; family Solanaceae; genus Capsicum; species Capsicum annuum. The sequence goes on along the minus strand of NW_025839732.1, from coordinate 11,878 downwards.
AACTCTCTGGCACCATTCCACCTGAACTAGGGAAGATGAAGTCACTTGAGATTTTAACCTTAGGGAGTAACAATCTTTCTGGCCCAATTCCAATTACTCTTTGTGACTTAACTAAGCTCGAAATTTTGAACCTTTATTCTAACCAACTTTGTGGTCCCATTCCTAGTGAGTTGGGAAATTTGAAAAACCTCACTGGTTTGGCATTATCTGATAATCAACTTAATGGTTCAATTCCAATTACTCTAGGTGACTTAATTAGGCTCAAAGTTTTGAACCTTTATTCTAATCAACTTTCTGGTCCCGTTCCTAGTGAGTTGGGGAATTTGGAAAACCTCACTGATTTGGCATTATCTGACAATCAGCTTAGTGGTTCAATTCCAATTGCTGTAGGTGATTTAACTAAGCTCAAGAGACTGTACCTCCATTCGAACCAATTTTCTGGTCCCATTCCTGGTGAATTGGGGAATTTGAAAAACCTCACCGGTATAACATTGTCTTATAATCAGCTAAGTGGTTCAATTCCAATTACTCTAGGTGACTTAACTAAGCTTAAGAGACTGTATCTTTCATCTAACCAACTTTCTGGTCCCATTCCTAGTGAATTGGGAAATTCAAAAAACCTCACTGATATGGATTTATCTGCTAATCAGCTTACTGGTTCAATTCCAATTAGTCTAGCTCAATTAACTGAGCTCAAGAAACTATACCTTTCTTCTAACCAACTTTCTGGTCCCATTCCTAGTGATTTGGGGAAATGCAAAAATTTGATTGATCTGCGCCTAGGCAGAAATAATATTAGTGGTAGCATACCACCAGAGATTGGAAACGTCCAAAGGCTTCAAGGACTTTTTCTTTCATCAAATCATTTGATTGGGCAAATTCCAAAGGAATTTGGAAAATTAACCTCTCTGGTTAAGCTTACAATTCAAAACAACAGTATTTCTGGCAATATACCTGAGGAACTTAGGTCACTGACAAAGTTAGAAACCCTCGATCTATCAAACAACAGATTGAATGGGTCAATCCCGACATGTATAGGAGATTTCATGCACTTGTTTCAGTTGAACCTGAGTAACAACAAGTTTGGCCAGAAAATTCCAAAAGAGATAGGGAGGATAACTCATCTGATTGTACTTGATTTGAGCCATAATCTTCTTGATGGAGAAATACCTGTTCAGTTGACCAGTTTGTTGGACTTGTCAAACTTGAATCTTTCCCACAATGGCCTCTCTGGCCGCATTCCTGAAAAATTTGAAAGTTTGACTAGTTTGCAGGATGTCGTATTGTCATACAATGAGTTGGAAGGTCCAATCCCTAATAATAAAGCTTTTATTAATGCTTCATTAGAAGGTAATAAAGGTCTTTGCGGCAATCTAACAGGATTCCAGCCATGCGAAAAGCCATCTTCGCACACAATAGAGAAGCGACGTAAACTCATCCTCATCATTCTACTTCCTGTTATGGGAGCACTAGTACTACTTTGTGTTTTATTTGGTGTTCTCTTTATGTTTGATAAAAGGAGACCTAAAGACGTTGAAAGACGGAATGATGATGGTTGTCTTTCGATATCCATGTTAGATGGGAAGGCATTGTACAGGGACATCTTAAACGCCACAGAGGAGTTTGATGCAACATTTTGCATCGGGCAAGGAGGGCATGGAAGTGTTTACAAGGTTAACCTTCCTTCATTAGGGACCATAGCTGTGAAGAGACTTCATTCTTCAGTTGAGAATACAAATCCCAAAAGCTTCATGAATGAAATAAGGGCATTGACTGGGATTAAGCACCGGAACATTGTGAACCTCTATGGCTATTGTTCACATGCACAACACTCATTCTTGGTTTACGAGTATGCGGAGAGGGGGAGTTTGTCTAGTATATTGACAAATGAAACTGAGTCCAAGAAATTGGATTGGCTTAAAAGGGTGAATATCATCAAAGGTGTTGCGTTTGCTTTATCTTACATGCACCAGGATTGCTCACCACTGATTGTTCATCGAGACATATCAAGCAGTAATGTTTTGCTTGATTCCAAGTATGAAGCTCGTGTTTCAGATTTTGGCATAGCTAAGCTTCTCAAGCCGGACTCATCCAACTGTACTGCGCTTGCAGGCACATATGGCTATGTTGCACCTGGTAAGGTCTAACTTCAATTTTTATCCTTTTTTTGAACATCATGATCTATAGCATAACACTCTGTACTGCTTTGATCCCATTTGCATGTTTAAATTGTTATATACTTTTTTGGAAACTTTGTTGTTTCAGAGCTTGCATATACACTGAAGGTTACGCCAATGTGTGATGTCTATAGCTTTGGAGTTTTAGCAATGGAGATAATCAAAGGAAAGCATCTCGGGGAATATATTACCGTGCTAGCAAATTCGTCGACTATAGATCATGTGCAGTTTAGTGATTTGCTAGATGAACGCCTTCCATATCCTGAAGATGAACTAAAAGAGGTTTTGGTTTTTATCATCAAGCTAGCAAGCTCTTGTTTGGTTGAAACTCCAAAATCAAGGCCAACAATGCAATTCATCTCTCATAAATTATCAACATTGTTCCACGTCCACCAACTCATGTAAAGCGAGCTTTTTAATCCCTGAGATGTAAGGTGTCTTTGTATGAAAATGAATAACCTTTGACCCATGACAAAATTATTATTCGGACTAGTATTGTTGTATTGTCAGGGTGTTTGTCTGTTTTCTTCTATTAGATGATATAATGTATAAGGTTATGGTTCCTTGTGCCAAAAAGTAATAAAACAACCTTCACGAACTAACATCTCAATAAACTTCTTTTGAGTTTCTTCTGCAATTTTTAAAAAAGTTTAGAATCAGAGTTTTGCGAAGTTGTATCCACAGGAGGCTGGAAATGTCAGAACAGTCACTGTTGTTTATAACCATAAATTCTTCCTGTTATAATTTTCTAAGTGAAGCTCTCCAGATTAAATTTGGCTCTAGAACACAATAAAACTAAGTATCTATTTTAGGAAAAAAGGACATGACGAGAATAGTTTGATTGATATAAGTAGACTTTGATCTTCACAATAAGCAGTTCTAAATTTTTCTGTTATCCAACAATTACTTAATTTCTCTCGCATTAAACACAACTGATATTTTTTCTTTTGGCTTCAGAAATTGGATAATTAATCTAAGCGTGGTGAAGAGCTGGATATTTCCAGAAGAACTGAAAAATGCTAAATTAGTTATACATTTACTACTCTTACCTACCCTTCTCTTGCACTGATGTACACTATGGGCTCGCTACATAAAGTTGACAGAAGAGGAAGTTTCACAGCTAAAGCTCACCACATATTCCTTAATCATTTCCATTTATAAAGAAAAATTAAAACGTCTAGACTTGTAACTAGTTTGTTTGTTGAGGTGTTACATGTTCTGTTTCTATATGCTATTAATTGGCAACTTTTCAACTTCAAGATATTGTGTATATAGACCAATATTGGAAATACAAAACTTCGTTTTAGATCTCTTCAAGTAGCTGTAGATAAAATGACAACTAGCAGCATGCCTGTTTATGGACAAGGTTGAGATAACCACTTTAACGGGAAGATCATGTTTGCAGTTGTCATCACTAGGATTAATGTTGCATCAGGTGGCCTCATTTTCGGATTTGATATTAGAATTTCAGGTAAGTATGCTTGTTTTCTTTTTCATTCTCCATTTTATAAGACTGAATTCCATGTTTTGGCTCTGAAACAACTGGTAATCGTAGGATATGAGAAGAATTAATTGGTCACTAGAAAACTTCTTTGTTTATTAATAAGCAGTTTACAAAAGAACTGTCTGAGCACTGCTTTGCGAGTGAATACAAACTTGTGAAATTATCTACTACTTGTTCCCCCTTTTTTGATGGAAAAATGAAAACTTGTGAACTTTCTGCACTTTCTTTATTGGTCCTCTTATCAATGGTGCTTCTCGAAATATTTCTATGCTCATCTTGGGTTGTATTTTATTAGGCTTTGGTGTCGGCTTTACTAACTAGGTAGCAAAACATAGAGTTTTCTAATCTTGTACTGGCCGTATACCTGTCAGAAATGACACTTTCGAAATGGCGTGGTGCATTTAGCATAGATTTCCAATTCTTCTTAGGCATAGGCTGTTGACAGTGGAAGCTTCGAGAAATTCTAAAGAGAGAAATATTGAGAAGATAAAGAGATGAGATATTATTGAGTAATCAGAAAAATGAATTCATCGGATACATATAAAGGTAGTCAATATATATATATAAGTAACGGGCCACAAATCTGTCAGCATGAGCATAAATAACAATAAATGGGCTGGCCCATATCACTACTAATCTGGACTAGGAGGAATTAGTAGTCCAACATCCCCCTCAAGTTGGAGGGGTTAAGCATTCCCAACTTGCGTATTAAACCAATATGAACACCATCTGACAAGGCTTTAGTGAAAAAATCTCCAAGTTTATTGGATGAAGAAGTATGAACCATGTGTATAAGTCCCTCAACCAACTTGGTTCGAACCAAATGACAATCCAATTTGATGTGCTTGGTGCGCTCATGAAAAGCAGGATTACGAGCAATGTGTATGGCTGTCTGGCTTTCACAATAGCGAGGAATAGGGGAAGAACAAGGAACCCCTAGATCAGTAAGCAACCTGGATAACCAAACAAGATCAGCGACAACTTTTCTCATGTCTTGATACTCAGCTTCAACATAAGACATGGAAACAATCTGTTGCTTCTTAGCCTTCCAATCCACAAGACTACTTGTAACACTCCGCATTTCGGGCTAGAACGAAAACCGTCATTCCTTCGTGTAGATGTTCCAAAAGCAATAAATTCGATGCACACATAGTGTTTTAATAAATTATGTAGCGTATGAATTTAGTTGAGCATGAGTCGAGATCATAGAGGTCCCTGAACTCAAGGACTAGTTGAAAGCTTTCCTATCGTTCGAGTTTTAGTGAGCGTCGAAACTTAGGTCAATTTCAATTGGACATAACTCCTTTTATATGATAAACTGAGCGTCCTACTATATATCAAATTAAAGGTCTTTGAGTCCTCTTTCCAACGCCACCAATTTTGCCAAAATCCTATATTGGAGCAAAAAGTTATGTCTATTTTACTCCAGATATCAGCCTAGCAACTGAGTGACGACAATTCTGACGGTTTGTCACAAATCTGACGACTTGTCAGAATATGTCGTCAGCCTTAGGCAGAAACCAATCAATTTCAGCTCCCAGGTGACGACAAAAGCTGATGTCTTATCACAGATCTGGCGGCTTGTCAGCCTTGGTCGTCAGCCGAGACTTTCAGCAACTGGGAAGTGATTTCGTAGGGGTATTTTGGTCTTTCCCTCACTCCAAAAACCTTTCACACGAATTAAATCACCCCTTAAGTTTTATTAATCAATCATTATCAGTTTTACAACATCAAAAACTTCCTCTTCACTCTCAAAATAAGATCAAATTAGGATTTTCCCCAAGAACAAGAAATTCAAGAAAATCAAGCCTTAAGTTCAATATCTCCAAGAAACAAATTAAGATCTGGGTTTCATCTATCAAGATCTAGGTTCCATCTTTCAAATCTTATAATTTAAGGTACGTGGGGTTTATTCTAAAAACTACATGGGCTTGGAAACACTAGAACATGATTTAAAGATTTTCAAGCTTGATTTTAGAAAGGGATTTTGAAATACATGATTTTATTATGCATTATGAATGTTTAAATGCATTGTTGATTTGGCCCTTAGGGCTTTCCCCCTAAGTTGATTTACATGTATACGTATATGTATAAAATTTGAGGTTTCAGATTGTTTGAGAGCATAAATTATGGACTCCCTCTCTTGTGATATATTAAAGATTTTAGTTTTGTTGGAAAAGAGTTGAAATGCATATCTGTGATTTGAATGATGTTTTCTCAATGTCATAGTATTTGAAACATTGATTTAGAATTATTGAGAGGGTGTCATGTGATAACTATGTTTTGTGTTAAAGAGAAGAATTGCATGAGATAGAGACTTTGGACATGACCCACATTGTTTGTTAAATTTTTGATAAAGAAAATTGCTTGCATGGTTTTACATGAATTTTAAAGCATGAGTTCCTTGAACGAATTGTTGTTATGGTGGTCCTGAGTTTCATGATTTGAAAACAGAGATATAAATTTCTATAAATGGCTCAGAGAATGTGACTTACAAGTCAATGGTGTCACGACCCAAACTAAGGCCTGGCCGTGATGAACATCCCAAACCATGAAGGCCCAGAACGCCTTTCTCTATCTGATAATCATGCACAACATTCATATAATAAAAGAAGATGCGGAAACATAATCTTCTACGGAAACATGGTCAATTCTGGATTCAACATAAGTATGAAAACTATAAATCAACTACATCTAAATGACATCTGACTCAGTCTGTGAAATCTCTACTATATGAAAATTTGACAACTGTTTGAAACTGGGACAAGGCCCCCAGTAGACCAAAACGATAATAAGAGACAAAATCTGAAAAGACAAGCCTTCTGGAATAGAGAAGGCTCACCACTGCACAACTTGATCAACTGTCTGAATTATCTACTGCTTATCTGGACCCTTAGATTGAACTTCAGAACCTGGAGAAAAGAGGGGGAGGGGGGTCAATACAAAAGTACCGGTACACAAAGTATTCCAAAATAAAGCTTTTATATAAATAAAATAGTTGGAGAGCAATTTGTCATATACAATTCATGAAATAGTTCTAAAACACATTGGCACTCTCTGAAAACCACAAATCATTCTTGTCAAAATAGTTTCTGATCTTTGTATTACTTCTGAGTTAGGTGGCACTCCCCTATATTTTCTGATATTCCATGGGCTATATGGAATCCGCCATTGACTCGGCAGGGAAGCCTGCAAACCAAGTGTGCCGCAAGGGTTTGAGTCTCTGATTCTAATAAGCCACATGGCACTAGGCCAGCGTAATATAAGATATACATCAACAAATCACGGTCTCGGGAAAGGAGTATCTGGACTCATGCCTTATTCGGGGAACCACCTAACATCTCTTTCTGCCTAATTTTTAACCATTTCTAATCATGAAACATTCTAATAATAAAATCTATAAATCTGATTTCAAACATGCATTCTATTCTGTTGTGAAATTATCATGGCATAATCTGAACTGGTGTCGTCACACCAAGACTTGCAAGTCCTATTTCTGAGCCATAATGCATCATGCATAATTTTTTCATTAAAATATAGTTCAGACCATCCAAACATGCAAATAGTATAAGAGATTTCATGTTCCGAAAGCATAAGTCAAAACTATGCAAGAACTCTTCAAACATAAGGTGGTCATGTGCTTTTGCCAAAATCCATGCCCTCTTTCATTATATGTATTTTCAACATTTTTCAATACAAACGACCCTCTCTTTTGAATTCAAGATTCATAACCAAATCATTCATACATCAAGACACTTCATAACATGCTTTTGAAGATGCATTTCAAAACAATCCATATCATGTCAAACATGGGAACAATCACATAAAGAGAGAGATTTCATGTGATTCATGCTCTCAATTCGAATATTAACTTAAATCACATACATATATATATATACAATTTCAAATCAATGCGGGGAAGGCCAAAAGACCAAAACAATACCGTCAAGATTTCTAAAACATGAATGTAATCATAAATCTGAAAGCCTCTTTCTTAAAATCATGATTTGTATGCCCATGAGATTTTAGGAAAACCCCGCGTGCCTTAAATTAGAAGCTTTTGAATGAACTTTAACTTTTGGGATGCTATACGTACGAGTGGTGGGTGCATCTTGTAGCCCTCGCAATAGAGATTTCGAATCTTGAAGAATTAAGGAAAACCCATGGTTAAATCTTGAGATATTTGGATTTTTAGTTTGAAACTCTAAGGGGTGTTCTTGATGAATTTTGGTGAAAGTGTATGTATTTAGGTGTATTTGAGATTAAATCCCGTGTTTGGATAGGTTTGGGGCCATGGAAAATGTCTAATTTTACCCTGAAATTTAAAATCCGGGATTGGAACGCCATAAAAGGCTTCACCGCGATCCTCTGGAAATCGTGGTGAGCTACTGGAATTGAGAATTGTCAATTCAAGGCTCATCGCGATGCGGTGGCCAGTCAATCGGGAATGCTAACACTAAAAATGCTCTAACTTCTTCACCGAGTCTCCATTTTAGGCGAATTTAGTATCGATGGAAAGATAATTTGAAGATCTTTCATTTGATATATAGTAGTCCACCCATTTCTTTATATACAAGGAGATATAGTTAATTTAAGTTGACTTAAGTTTTGACGCTCACTAAAACTCGAACGGTAGGAAAACTTTCAATTTGACCTTAAGTTAAGGGACCTTTATTATCTCAATTTATGATCAAATAGGTTACCACACTAAATAATTGATTAACATGGAAAATTTGCATAGGATTTATGGCTTTTGGATCATCTACGCATAGAAATGACGATTTTCATTCTAGCCTGAAACACGGGGCGTTACAATATCTCCCCCTTGGGATCATTCGTCCCCAAATGATGGGTAGGAACATTGAAGATTAAAGGTATCGAATAATGTGGACCTGATGTGTCTTCTAAGAAAGGATATAACTGATCTGAAACATTTAAACTTCTATCATGAAACTGAATTCTGAGCTGACTTGACTTCACTAACTTCAAGGGATTGATTCATGATGAGAGTTTAAGATTCCCTTGAAGTGTTCATGATCAAATCATACATATTGAATTAAGAATTGATAACTTATGAAAGTACAATTCATGAGGAAACATGTCTAAGATCGCACCAGGTTACTGTACTGCCTGAGCTAAAATATTTGGAAACATTTGAAATTATGCTATGTATTCTTATAAACCGAGTCATGACTAAGTAGCTGAATCTGAAACGTAATGCTTTGACTAAACTAAATTTGCAACTTACATAGATGAAATAGATTATCTCTTGGGATGGTCATATGCTTGAGACTTCGGATAGTAGGATTGGGTGAAAAGGTAGAAAACCACAATAACTTGTCTATCTGACTATTAAAATAAATTACTGGCTATACAGTCTGAATTATGCTAGACCCTCATACTTAACTGGAGTATCTCATTCAACACTCTTTCTAAAGAAGTCATAGTAGCGTTAGGGAGCAAAGAATCTTGGGCACTAGTTACACACGACATCCAACTAAGGAATCATAACAATGACACTACTCTATAGCATGGAATATAGATATATAACTTATAAACTAGGATAAAACTACCAGGCCTTAGGCGATGCAACTTCTTACTTTCAAGATTAGCGCACTTCTCGAATACTCCCTTAACTATATTATTCCCTTTAAAATACCCTACTCATTGATTCAACTCATAATTCTTATATGGGCATTTATAAATCTTTCTACTAATGTCTATAGTAACATAAGTCCTCTTACCATGATCAAGCCTAACTTCAAATCACAAAATACAACATGCCACCCCACGATAATAGTCTAAACCATATGATTCAATCTTCTAGTGAATCAAAATAGGCCTCACACGGCCTCACTAGACTTTGATTTTTTTTTCAAAAACACTATGATAACAAGATTACATACTATAAGAGATAGAAAATTGTCACCCCATATTAAATGATCTAAGGATACACATCTTACTCTGTACATATAAAAATCTGAGTCAAACACTTTCCCCCCACAGACTACCATACAATCCACATATGCTACTAGCTACCAAATTAGTCTATCACTATAAAGTGGTAAGACATCCTCAAACATTGATTATTCAACTAAAATATTTATTTACACACCAGTCACCCTCACACTAACTTCTAACTTTATGACTTCACATCACCGACTTCTTGGTCCAACATCACTACCAATAGGTCATGACATTGACACTTAACTTATACTACTACTCGGGTGGAAATACAGTTGCAATATTCTGCTACACCTCATTACCTCTGAAGCATGACATTGGCAACATAAGTTCTGAAAAGGACTGAATACACTTGATACTACAGGCTAAAAAGTATGATTTTATTAAAATCAAGGTTCACACCAGAACCAATACACTCTGAAGCACTAACGGACTCTTCTTAAGTCCTTGTACAAATTTTAAACTCTTATGTGGCTCAACTAGAAAGGACCATGGCATTTAGACTCTAAACTTTTATACTTGAATCATCCCAATAATGAGACATATCTGGGTACATCAAGTTAAGGAAAGAATTGGGATAACTTTACTTTCATATGGGCAACATCATAGCACGAATTAGAGTATGAAAGAGGAACATTCTGAATCCATAGCACGAACTAGAACATGAAGAAAGGGAAATATTCCTAAATGCCTAGTAGCCTCCTGCTTATAAGTGTGATGCACTATACACCCATAAATAAGACTCTACCTGATGCGATTTTGCAGGCACCATGGGACCATGAACCATGCTCTGATACCAATTTTATCATGACCCGAACTAGGGATTGGCCGTGATGAACATCCCAATTCATGAACTAGTTCTAAAACACATGGGCACTCTCTAAAAATAACAAATCATTCTTGTCAAAATAGTTTCTGATCTTTGTAATACTTCTGAGTTAGGTGGCACTCCCCTACATTTTTTGATAGTCCACTGGCTATATGGAATCCGCCATTGACTCAGTGGGGAAGCCTCCAACCCGAGTGTGCTGAAAGGGTTGGAGTCTCTAATTCTAATACACCACACGGTACTAGGCCAGCGTAATATAAGATATACTCAGATCAATAAATCACGGTTTTGGGCAAGGAGTATCTGGACTCATTCATTCTTATGGGAACCACCTAACATCTCTTGCTGCCTAATTTTTAACCATTTCTAATCATGAAACATTCTAATCACAAAATCTGTAAATCTGATTTCAAACATGCATTCTGTTCTGTTGTGAAATTATCATGGCATAATCTGAACTGGTGTCGTCACACCAAGACTTGCAAGTCCTATTTCTGAGCCATAATGCATCATGCATAATTCTTCATTAAAACATAGTTCAAACCACCCAAACATGCAAATAGTATAAGAGATTTCATGTTCCGAAAGCATAAGTCAAAACTATGCAAGAACTCTTCAAACATAAGGTGGTCATGTGCTTTTGGCAAAATCCATGCACTCTTTCATTATATGTATTTACAATATTTTTCAATACAGACAACCCTCTCTTTTGAATTAAAGATTCATAACCAAATTATTCATAAATCAAGACACTTCATAACATACTTTTCAAGATGCATTTCAAAACAATCCATATCATGTGAAACATGGGAACAATCACATAAAGAGAGAGATTTCATATGAGTCATGCTCTCAATTCAAATATTAACTTAAATCACATATATATATATATATATATATATATATATATATATATATATACAATTTTAAATCAATGTGGGGAAGGTCAAAAGTCCAAAACAATACCGTCAAGATTTCTAAAACATGAATGTATTCATAAATCTGAAAACCCCTTTCTTAAAATCATGATTTCTATGCCGATGAGATTTTAGGAAAATCCCGCGTACCTTAAATTAGAAGCTTTTGAATGAACTTTAACTTTTGGGATGCTATACATACGAGTGGTGGGTGCATCTTGTAGCCCTCACAATGGGGATTCCAAATCTTAAAGAATTAAGTAAAACCCATGGTTAAATCTTGAGATATTTGGGTTTTTAGTTTGAAACCCTAAGGGGTGTTCTTGATGAATTTTGGTGAAAGTGTATGTATTTAGGTGTATTTGGGATTAAATCCCGTGTTTGGATGGGTTTGGGGCCATGGGAAATGTCTAATTTGACCCTAGAATTTAAAATCCGGCACTGGAACGCCATAAAAGGCTTCACTGTGATGCGCTGGAAATCACGA
>NW_025839731.1:0-4408 GCF_002878395.1 Capsicum annuum | reverse complement strand
TTTTTATGTTACACCATAGGTTCAGAGGCACAAGTCCCAGACCAGCAGTAGCAATCGCATTCAGCATATAGAGTTGCAGTGAGTTCTCTTCATTCGAGGACGACATTATTTGATTTATTCATTTATTTCTTCAGTTTAGTTTTACGGAGTTAGTTGGAGACATGTTCCTTCAACTCCTTATTTCAGACAGTACTTAAAGGCTTTTGGATTTACGCTCAGATTTAACTTTCAGATTTAGTATTCAGATTTAGTTCAGATTTGATTCAGTTTTTAGTTGTTTTGGATATCTTTCACCCATATAGATATTGTGTCTTGACAGATCTTTATTTAGTTGAACCTTATGGCCTACATGTCCATGTTTTTTGTATTATTACGTTATATATCCAGTGTATAGGTGCAGATATCAATCATGGGTTAGCTTGTGGTCCCTCGGGGTCATGAGCATCGTGTAGCATTCCGATTCAGAAAATTAACGCGTTACAAACTTGGTATCAGAGCCTAAGGTTCAATAGAGTCCTAGGAAGTCTGAAAGCCCATCTAGTAGAGTCTTGTACATGGGTGTGTTGAGCGCCATATTTATGTAGATGAGGATGAGATGTTTTAGGAACAGTTCCCTTTCTTCAGTATTCATGTCGTGCTAGTAAGCATAATTTCAAGTCAGTATCTCAGATTAATCCAAGTCAGTAGATTTAGTCGAGTTAGAGATGACTGATTTTGATGTCATTCTCGGCATGGATTGGATTCATTCCTGCTATGACATAGTCGATTGTAGAAATAGGATAGTTTAGTTTCAGTTCCCAAATGAGCCCGTCCTAGAGTGAAAGAGTAGCACTTCGTCTTTCACGGGTCAGCTTATTTCCTACCTTCGGGCAAGGAAAATGATTTCTAAGGGGGGGTGTATCATCTCGTTCATGTTAAGTATTCCAGTTCTGAATCTCTCAGTCTCGAATCAGTCCCAGTAGTTAATAAATATTCAGACGTCTTTCTCGAAGATCTTCCAAGCATTCTTCTCAAAAGAAAAATAGACTTTGGCATAGACCTTCTCCCAGATACTCAGCCTATTTCTATTTCGCCCTACCGAATGGCTCCACCAGAACTCAAGGAACTGAAATATAAGTTGAAGGATCTCTTAGACAAAGGATTCATCAGGACCAGTGTATCCCTATAGGGTGTGCAGTCTTATTCGTGCGCAAGAAAGACGATTCTCTCAGAATGTATATTGATTACCGTCAGCTCAACAAAGTCACGGTCAAGAACAGGTATCCGCTGCCTAGGATAGACGACTTGTTTGACCAACTTCAGGGTGCTAGTTATTTCTCCAAGATAGACCTCAGATCAGGCTATTATCAGCTCAGAGTTAGAGAATGTGACCTTCAGAAGACAGCTTTTTGTACTCGTTATGGTCACTTTGAATTTCTAGTCATGTCCTTTGGTCTTACCAATGCCCCTGCAGCTTTCATGGACTTGATGAACTGGGTGCTTAAGTAGTATTTGGACACATTCGTCATAGTCTTTATAGATGATATTCTGGTCTATTCTCGCACAGAGCGTGATTATTCAGACCATCTCATAATTGTTCTTAAGACTCTCAGGGATCACCAGTTGGTCGCCAAGTTTAGTAAGTGTGAATTTTGGCTAAGATCATTAGCATTCCTTGGCCACATTATTTTTAGTGATGGCATTAGAGTAGATCCTCAGAAAACCAAAGCGGTAAGAAACTGGCCTCGCCCTGTCTCTCCATCATATATCAGGAGTTTCTTGGGTTTGGCTGGCTATTACCAATGATTTGTCGAGGGATTTTCTTCTATTGCATCTCCTATGTCTAGATTAACTCAGAAGAAGGTCAAGTATCAGTGGTCAGAACCTTGCGAGAAGAGTTTTCAAGAGTTAAAGACTCGGCTCACCTCAGCTCAAGTTTTAGCACTTCCCGACAGTTCCGATGGATTCGTAGTATATTGTGATGCATCCAGAGTAGGTTTAGGTTGTGTCCTTATGCAACATGGTAGAGTCATAGCGTACGCCTCCAGACAGTTAAAGCCCCATAAGAAGAATTATCCTACTCATGACCTTGAGTTAGCAGCAGTTGTCTTTGCCTTAAAGATATGGAGGCATTATCTATACGGTGTTCATATAGATATATTCACAGATCATAAGAGCCTTTAGTGTGTCTTTTCCCAGAAAGATATCAATCTTCGTCAGAGAAGGTGGTTAGATCTCTTGAAAGATTATGATATGAGTGTCCTTTATCATCCGGGAAAGGCCAATGTAGTGGCCGACGCACTAGTAGACTGTCCATGGGTAGTGTTTCCCATGTTGAGGATAGTAAGAAGAAATTAGCTCAGGAGATTCATCAGCTTGCCAGACTAAGCGTTCGCTTAATCCACTCTTCAGAGGGTGGTGTATGTGTTCAGAGTAGTTCAAAGTCATCTCTAGTTTCCAAGGTGAAAGAGAAGCAAGACAGGGATCCTAGCCTTGTCAAGCTAAAAGAGTCAGTTCAGAGTCAGGAAGTGGAGGTTTTCTCCCAAAGGGGAGATGGTGTTCTTCATTGTCAGGGTCATCTGTGTGTTCCTTGTGTAGATGACTTGGGCAGCGAATTCTTGCAGAAGTGCATGGTGTGCGATACTCTATTCATCCAGGGTCCACTAAGATGCACCACGACTTATGGGAGATCTATTGGTGGAGTGGGATAAAGAGGGATGTTACAGAGTTTGTGGCTAAGTGCTCTACATGTCAGCAGGTTAAGATAGAGCATCAGAAACCTAGTGGTTCCATGCAGGAGTTCACTATTCCTACTTGGAAGTGGGAAGAAGTGAACATGGACTTCGTGACGGGCCTAGAACACGTCATCAGCATGATTTAGTTTGGGTCATTGTAGATAGAATGACCAAGTCAGCTCATTTTCTTCCAGTTCGCACCTCTTACTCAGCCGAGGATTATGACAAACTCTATATCAAGGAGTTGGTCAGATTACACGGTATTGCACTATCCATCATCTCAGACAGAGGTACCCAGTTCACCTCTCACTTCAGAAAAGCATTCCAAAAGGGTCTTGGTACCCAAGTTTATATCAGTACAACGTTTCATCCTCAGACAGATGGTCAACCAGAAAAGACCATTCAGACTCTAGAAGATATGCTAAGGGCGTGTGCAATTGATTTCAAAAAAAGCTGGGATGACCACTTGCCTTTGATTGAGTTCGCATACAACAACATCTATCACTCCAATATTCAGATGGCTCCATTCGAAGCTCTCTATGGTAGGATATGTACGTCTCTGATCAGTTGGTTATAAGTTAGTGAGACCATAGTCATAGGGCCTGACTTAGTATTCGATGCCTTAGAGAAAGTTCAGTTGATCAGAGAAAGACTCCGGGCTACTCAGAGACGACAGAAGTCTTATGCGGATATTCGTAGAAAGGATCTCGAATTCGAGGTCAATGACTATGTCTATCTCAAGATCTCTCCCATGAACGGAGTGAAGAGATTCGGCGAGAAGGGAAAGCTCAGTACCCGATATGTTTGTCCCTTCAGGATTCTCAGTCGCTTTGGTAAGGTCGTCTATGAACTCGAATTGCCTTCAGATCTAGCATCAGTTCATCCAGTCTTCCATGTCTCTTTGCTTAAGAAGTCCATAGGTGACCCAGCAGTTGTAGTCCCTATTCAGAGCGTTGACATTCAGAATAGCCTCTCTTATGAAGAGATTCCAGTTAAAATCCTCGACTATCATACTCGTAGGATGAGGAACAAAGAAGTCCTTCTATTCAAGGTTCTTTGGCAGAATCAGTCCATGAAGGAAACTACTTAGGAAGCAGACGCAGACATGCAAACCAAGTACCCTCATATTTTCTTCGCTAATTCAAACTTAGCTCGAGGTAAGAATTTTCCTTAAGCTTGTTCAATTACATGTTCAAAATTCCAGTATGAAATTGGTATCAAGTATCAATGCATAGCTTATCATGCATTCATGAGTTCAGCTTATCAGTCATGCATTAGATATGGATGTTCAGTTGGGATATATTCAGTTTAGAATTCAATTCAGTCCTAAATCATGTTCCATTTGAGAATGATCAGTGTATGCATCATTTATCTTTCCCCCCTCTCAAGCAGTCATCATTAGAGGACGAATGTTTCCAGGGGAGAGATATTATAATACCCCAAAAAAATTCAAACCAATATTAGAGCCATGTACAAAGCTCATACATAGTACATCATGGTTATTTTATAGTTTTATGAGTAGGTTAGATATATATTAAGGCTTCAAATAACTCCCATCTATCAGATGAATCAAAACATTCCTTACCGATTGAATTCTTGAGAAAGATATTGGTATAGTCAACTTTAAACGAGCATATTTCTCATTATACTTAGAATTTTTGATCTCATGAACTATCAACAGATAGATAATTGAA
>NW_025839730.1:0-8878 GCF_002878395.1 Capsicum annuum | reverse complement strand
GAACCAACAACTCATGGGCCTTTTGATTTTTAGACTAAATCTAAAACTGGTAGCATCCTTAGTTCAAACATATCAATTCATCTGAGAAATTTTAAACACATACAAAATAACTAACCAACCAAAGACCTGATCCATATTACTACTAATGATTTTGAACATACATCAAATAAAATTTAAAAGAAAATACAGAACATTAAACTCAAAAGAATAAAGGAAAAAAAATAGATGATAACCCTTTTTCAACTTAATCCACTACTAAAAAAAAATAATGTTTGGCATTTAAATAAAAACCCACTAGATTTTTTCTCTTTTCATATATCTATCCACTGCTTCTTCTTTTTTTGTCTATTTTCTATTATATATTTTAAAAAATACTTCTCTTTTTTTTTTCTTGATTCGTTTTGATCTCCATCTCCTCCCGTTCTTCACTTTTCTTTTCTATGCGTTATTCTTCTCTATTTCGAATTTAACTTGACAGTATATACATTAACAATTAGTAATTTAATATCCAACACATAATAACATATACATTCTCCAAATAAATCAACAACACATTATGAATAGTATATGAAAATTACGTAGACAACTTTATTCATATTCTTGATTTGTAATGAAGTTTATGCAATAAATTACACATGATCAAAATAAAATCTATGTTAAGTTGAAAAGAAATACAAAATCGTGACCGAAATCCTCAAGCGAAATTTTGAAATTTTGAATCTCTACTCTTTCTCTTCTTTATTTTTTTATTTTTGATTTTTGCTCTTTGATTTTTTGTTTGATACAGTTTACTGTGTGAGAATGTATGTTTGTTTTTCTCTGGGAGGGTGAGAGTCCTTTAAGTAGAGGAATTTTCAGGGGACTATTGTTTTTAAGGGGGAATCATTCATCAACAGATAAGGGAGAGGGGATATGTAAAATTTAAAAATTTATCTTTTTTTTAATTATAGAAAATAATAGTAATAATAATAAATAAAGATAATAATAATAAAAATAAATATATGAAATAATAACAATAATAACTATAATAATAATTAATTAATTTTATATTTAACAAAATATAATAACAATTTATAAATAGACAAATATAAATATAATAAAATAGTATTAAAACTACTAATTTATTTATTAAAAATTTATAAAAGGAAAGTATTTTTTTAATTATTGTATTATTTTTAAAATTAGAATAAAAATAAAATATCTCAAAGTTAACTTTATTTAATTATTTATTTTTTAACTAAAAATTTATTAAAATAAAAATAAAAGTCAAAATAATATATGATTAAATATATAAAAATAAAATATTTAATATGGATAAAAAAATTAAAATTTAGGGAGGATAAAAAATCACGTGTCTACATTTTTGCCCCTCTTTATGTGAAATCTCAAAGAGTTTTCATACAAAGAAGTAGACAAGATATGATTTTTAATCCTACGATTATTTGAAAACTAAGAATAAAATAAACTTAAAATTAAAATAAAAGGAAAAATATGACTGAGTCCTTGTTTTGGACATCCTACCTATCCCGGGTTATAAGGAAATTAGGTCACGAGTAGTTCAAAGGTAATATGGAGAGAGAAAAAGTTAAAAGTCGAATGAGATTTCGTCGAGTTTCAAGTTGACGACTTCTCCTTTTACATTCACATGAATAACAAAAATAAAATTGAAGATACAAGTGAAAGATCCTATCTATTCAGTTATTCTGGAATATTGACTTGAATCTTCATGACTTCTCAAATGGTGAGATAGTCGTTATTCTGAGTTGAACTTGAAACACAAAATGTTCCTCCTCGTTGGCTTTTGACATTAGAGAGGAACTTGACAATTGATTTATTTTTTCAGATTTTCTTCTGGTTTGAACTTGAAAATCTTCATCCTATTCTTCAGGTGGGCTCCTGACTTGCAACTGCTTCACCCTGTTCTTTAGGCGGGCTCCTGGACTTTCTTTTTTCTTCACCCTGTTCTTCAGGCGGGCTCCTAGACTTTCTTTTTCTTCACCCTATTCTTTAGGTGGGCTCCTGGACTCAAAGTAAACAGTAAAACAGAAAAATAGCATCCCATTCTTCAGGAGGATCCTGAGTAGAAAATAAATTTCCATTCTTTAGGAGGGTCCTGAGCAGATAGTAAAATTCAATAAACACGAATAGAATGTTTGATCCAATTTGTACTTAGAAAATGAATCGACTAAAAGGTACGTCTTATAGGAATCAAGAGAAATGACTCAACTAAAAGGTATGTCTTATAGGAATCAAAGGTAATGACTCGACTAAAAGGTACGACTTATAGGAATCAAGAGAAATAACTCGACTAAAAGGTACGTCTTATAGGAATCAAGGGGATGACTCGACTAAAAGGTACGTCTTATAGGAATCACGGGGAGTGATTCGACTAAAAGGTTCGTCTTATAGGAATCAAGGGAATGACTCGACTAAAAGGTAAGTCTTATAGGAATCACGAGGAGTGACTCGACTAAAAGGTTCGTCTTATAGGAATCAAGGGGATGACTCGACTAACGGGTACGTCTTATAGGAATCACAGGGAGTGACTTGACTAAAAGGTTCATCTTATAGGAATCAAAGGGATGACTCGACTAAAGGTACGTCTTATAGGAATCACAAGGAGTGACTTGACTAAAAGGTTCATCTTATAGGAATTAAGGGGGATGACTCGACTAAAAGGTACGTCTTATAAGAATCAAGGGAATGACTCAACTAAAAGTTACGTCTTATAGGAATCAAGGGGATGAATCGACTAAAAGGTACGTCTTATAGGAATCACGGGGAGTGACTCGACTAAAAGGTATGTCTTATAGGAATCAAGGGGAATGACTCGACTAAAAGGTATATCTTATAGGAATCATGGGGAGTGACTCGACTTAAAGGTTCGTCTTATAGGAATCAAGGAGATGACTCGACTAAAAGGTACATCTTATAGGAATCACGAGGAGTGACTCGACTAAAAGGTTCATCTTATA
The DNA here is from genome assembly GCF_002878395.1 of Capsicum annuum. Taxonomy (NCBI): domain Eukaryota; kingdom Viridiplantae; phylum Streptophyta; class Magnoliopsida; order Solanales; family Solanaceae; genus Capsicum; species Capsicum annuum. Next base: position 5,903 of record NW_025839730.1, on the reverse strand, counting down.
GGAATCAAGGGGGATGACTCGACTAAAAGGTACGCCTTATAGGAATCAACAAAAAATGACTCGACTAAAAGGTACACCTTCTAGGAGTGAATGTTTAAGTTAGGAAGTACTTAGCCTAACAAATGAAAACTGACTTATTCAGACTAGGAAGTGCATCTCTTAAGGGTTGAATTTTTACCATAATTTGATTATCAAACCTGCGCAGCAACATTGATTCCTGTATTTGTGAAAAATGAGGCATTGCAGCCCTTGATATTTATGCTCTGAAGTCCTTGATTTGAAGGTAACATACTTCCTGTTTCATCAAAGAAAACCTGTGAGTTCAAAAACATGGTAGAAGGTTTGTGGCTTTAACTTTCGTGGCTATCACTCTTGCCCTCGTCACATTTAACCTTGCTTCCAACCATTAGGATTTGTCACCAACTTGGATCATCGTTGACCTAAACTCAGATTATTAGAAGTGACTCTGAAAGAAACACAGTATCTTTACTTTGGCATGCTCCTCAAATAAACCCTTTGAACCTTGGTATTTCCATGAGTTTCCAAACTCGTCTGTTGACAAAACTTTTCTGTATGCCTTATTTCGGCTCACAATCATGTCTCTTTCATATGTTGGTTTTTGTCTTGCTTTGTGCAATTGAAGAAACTAGTAGCCAGTTTTAAAATCTTTGCTCACTTGTTGTGACATACTCTCGACTCAAAGACACAAGAAAAATGACAAAAAAATTTATTTGATGACAAAGATACCCAAAAAAAAATCAAAAAGAGAAAAATAAAATAAAAAGGGAAAAACCATAAACATCTATTTTTTTATCTTTTATTTTGAAATGACGAAAGAAAACTTATTAGCCGATTCCAGCAATCATTAGATGCATTTTGAATTAAACAACCTAATCTACCCACACTAATTATTACAACTCTTGTCCACTTACTGAGTTTGAAATGAAATCAATCTTTAATATGCTCCCTCTAGATCACAATCCTCCTTTGGCTAGTGGCACTTCAAAGAGTTTTTCCCAACGCCTATCTCATTTTCAATTCTTTCTCAACTCACTTTTGCTTTATTGTGCCCAAAAGGATTTTCACCAATAAGACTCTCTCATTTTTACTCATTCATTTTTTTCATTCATTTTTTAAAATAATGCTCAATATACGAAACATCATGCACCCATAACATGTTTATCCTTGACATTCTCAAAGATCGATCTGAAGATTTTTCTTTGATTGTAACTTGGCTTTTGGAAAAGGTTAGAAAGAAAGGGAGGCATGAGGATAAAAAATTTACATAATATTGGGTGAAACATACAACTTTTGGAATCTACTCTTTTAAGGAAATAAACTTTGCCCTAGTTTCATTTCATTCTGGGTAATTTGAATTTTCTTTTGGTTGGATCGAACCCCAGAGTAGGGCTACCTACGTATCTTGTCATAGCAAGAATCAGGTCAAACGTAGTTCAGACAACGTGTTCTTTTGCTTGATTTTCTTATTTTTTTCTTTTTCTTGACTTTTCTCTCTTTTTCTTCTTCTTCTTTTTGAGAGAGAGAGAGATTTTTCCCGAGTCCATTTTTTTCTTGATACTTTTCTGACTCTATTCTTTTTTTCTTGACACTTTTCTAACTCTATTTTTTCTTGACACTTTTTTTTTTTGCAGACTCTATTTTGATTCCAAAAAAGGAATATAAAAGAAATAAAACAAAAGCTCAAAAGGGATAACAAAGGATGATACAATATTTGGATAACAGAATGAAATTCCTTCGTCATATCAATCCTTAAAAACGCAAGTACATAACATGCAATCTAGGAATGGAACATGAAGATCATACGCATCTTTTCAATATTGATCGTGACTTCTTTTAAACTTGTAAACTATATAGGTCTACTTGTATTGTACTTTTCTCACAACAGATGACTCCTTTTTTTTAGCTAACTTCCTTTGCTTCTTCTAACAATAGAAACTATATATCCTCTGGTTGATCTCATTCAAAAATGCTTGAGTTGAACCTTCTCATTGAAGATCAAGTCATTCTTTATTCGCAAAGTGATTGCCTTAAAACATTCAAATGAGGATGTAACTAGGTCCTCAAAACATCTTAACACTTTACTTATTTTTCTTACACATTTTTTTTCAACTCTAGGTTCTTGATCGAATGTTTCAGCATTAGATTGGGTTTTAAGATCTGGCTTAAAATTCAACATGCTTATCATATTACCAGAATCACCATAGAAAGAGCTCTTTGAAGAAAAAAATGATATATAATGGGAAATAAAAAAAAAACAAAAGGGACACAAATTTTGTTGACAAAAAGATAGAAGGGTTTGAACAAAAATGATAAGAAAATCATACAAGATAGGTCCTAAACTACAATCCTAAAATAATTCGGGTAACAGAAAAGAAAATAAAACAAACTACTAGACCTCTTCCTAGCAGGGAGAGGAGTGACTTCACAATTGCTGAGCTTGACCTCTTAGCCACCAATTTGCATACCAGCATGACTAGATCTTTCCTCATTGTTAATGTTCTGCATCATAATTGATTTATATTGAATCATCTTTTTAATTTCTCTTTTTAAATCTCGACAATCTTCAATATTATGACCTTGAGCATCAGAATGATACATACATCGTGCATTAGGATCAAAATTTCTTGAACGGGGATTAAGAGTGTCTCCAAGAAGAGGAGTAATCATGCCCTCTTGTACCAATCTCTAAAATAAACGAGCATATGACTCTCCATTGGTGTGAAGATATCTCTCGACTTCTGCCTCATTTCATTATTTGGTTTGGATCAAAAATCAGGCCTAAAAAGGCTTTGGTATATTTGTGGAATTGGAGAATGACTCTGAGGATTTGGTGTGTACCATTGTGGGTAAGATGGGGGTTGAACATGTGGTTGTGCATTATACATTGGATATGAAGGTAGGGAACTAGAGTATAATGGACTTTGGAGGTAATTATGTGGAGCTTGGGCATGAACTTGGGCTTGATCCTGAGAGCGACGACGACGTGGTCTTTTTGACCGCTCCCGCTGTCCAACTATAATAGTAGATGCATCTTTCTCATTCTTTTTCTCCCCAACACTTTCTGAACCTTTTTGAATTGCTTGAGTAGTTGCTTTTAATGTTGCAAAACTCATAATGCGACCAGACTTAATTTTATCCTCTATCATCTCTCCTATTTTGAGTACCTCAATAAATGGCTTGCCTAATGCAGGTAACAAATGTTGATAATATATTTCATTCTGCACTTGAATAAACACCTCCACTATCTTGCTTTTTTTCATTGGCGGTTTTACCCTAGCCACTTTTTCACGCCATCTAATTGCATACTCCCTAAATTTTTCTTTGTTCTTCTTCTTCATATTAGTCAGGGATTTCTTATCAGGAATCAGCTCGATATTATATTGAAATTATTGCACGAATTCATTGACCAAGTCATCCCAACTACTCCATTTGTCAATGTCTTGATCCACAAACCACTCTGAGGCTAAACTCGAAAGGCTCTCACCGAAATAAGTCATGAGTAATTCTTCTTTACCTCTAGCACCTCTTAATTAGTTACAATAATGCCTCAAGTATACCACTGGATCACCGTGCCCTTCATACTTGTCAAATTCAGGCATTTTGAACCCTAACGGCAAATGGACATCTGGAAACATACACAAATCTTTGTATGAAACACTTTTTGCTCCTTCTAATCCTTGCATATTTCTCATACTCTGCTCCAAGCTTCTTACTTTCCTAGACATCTCCTCTGGTTCCTCATTCTTAATAATCTTCTCAATCACGATAGGAGAATCGTGTTGATAAGCATGATATTATGGATTTTGAGGTTTGAAAGTCATTTCAGGTGAATATAACAGATCATGACTTGGTTCCTCCATATTCTTATGTGCTGTTGATTGAAGGCCCGCAATAGCTAATGCTACAGAAGTGAAAAGCGGGTTATTTGTGACAGATAAATTTGGTGGATGCATGGTAGAAGTACCAGCAATGCCGGACATGTTAACAAATGGGCCGAATCCTGGTGGGTAAAATAGATCGTCAGCTTGAGCTTGGGTGGGATTTGGTTCATTTGTATTTGAAAGTCCATAGATTGAGGAAGGTGGGGCTTGTCCATTCAACCAAGCTTGGTATATTTTCGTCATTTGTTGTTTCAATAACTTAATCTCTTCCATTGATGTTAATTCTTGCGAAATCAACCAATTTTGCTCCTCCTCCCTGTCAGACCCTACACCCTCTTTGCGGGTCATTTTTCTTTTTCCCTTGTATCTGGTGTTGTACGAATGTGATGCCAGTTTAAACCACAAACCAACCACCAACTACTTTATCTTTCTGTGACCAAGTAGCAAACAGGTGAGTGTTGCATATTTAACACATTATAATGTCACGTTGTCTATTATGTTTCTATATGCATTCTCCAAACTATCATGGAAGGTTTTGTGTTTCATCTCGGGTTTTTTTAGGCACACTTTTCAAAATGTTATGATTGAACCCTTTGGAGGGTTGCCTACGTATCATGCCAGGACATGAATCAGATCTTGCATAGTTCGGAAAATATATGTCATACAAAACTCAACCTCAAGACCCCTAAAGGTTCAGGACTATTAAGATTTATATATATTTTTTATTTTGTAAAAACTTAGCCTCATGATCTCTAAAGATTCAGGGCTATTAAGACATATAAAAATTGGACTTGAGGATTAGAAAAATAATTATAAAAGTAATCATATTTTCAAAATATTCCCCAATAAATCTATGAATAATTTTTTAAAAGATAGGGTCGTATCCTAAGAAGGACTTCCTACATATCCCACTAAAGAGTGAGAATCAGACCCTCGTAGTTCATAAAGATCGTAAAACTATGTTACTATATATATAAAAAAAATTCTTTCTTTGAAAAATGATTTACTAAATTTGAAAATAATATAATCTCTTGCATTTCAAAGTTGCCTAAAGCCGGTCAACAAATAAATAGCCTTCCAAACAAATGTCAAAGAGCAGTAAGATGTACATGTTGGTCTTTATATAGTAGTTCACCTGCCCTAGACAGACCCGACCCCTGTGCCGAGTCCCGCTAAGTCAAATGCATATGATGCAAATAAAGCGGCACCTAATAGGGATAGTCAGATTCTGAATTTTCAGTTATTCTAAGTTTAAACCTAATAGGGATAGGTGTCTAGACTGGCTTACCCAAGCGGACACTCGAGCCAGGGAGGTACAACTTGGTCGGTATCAGGGCAACACCGCCTTCGTTGTAGATCCGAACCTCGCCTAACATGTGTGACTATAATCCTTCACCAGGTGTCTTGACATCGGCTATTTCAAAAAGAAAGTAGGATGCATGTGCTGCATTCCTTCTATCATATTTCAGAAACTCAAAGGAGGTGCGTAAGAGAAGACAATATATAATACAGTTCAATCAATATCAAAATGGTAAATAAGCAACAAATAGCACATAAGGCCAACAAACACAATATCAACAATAATTAAAGCAAGTATAAGTCAATATAAGAATCTCAAATTCTTATTATTCCCCAGCAGAGTCGCCAGAGATGTCACACCCCTTCTTTCGCTCGAAGGACCGAGGTTGAAGGATTTTTCCAATTAAACTGATGATTTTGAATAGGGAATGTTTTAATTATAGAGTCGCCACTTGGAATTGAGTTATGGTGTTCCAAGTCACCTTATTAAAGTCCTAATCAAAAGGAAATGACTCTTATTATGGTCTGCGAAAACAGAAGACCGGGTAAGGAGTTATGTTGACCGAGGGGAAGGTGTGAGACACCCTCGAGTCCCGTGGTTCTAGCAGGGTCTCTTTATTAACTTATCTTGAGTTAAACTATTTTTTGATAAAATTGTGTTAAGGCCTATATTCGCTCATTTTTATTACATCGAAAATAACT
>NW_025839729.1:0-3552 GCF_002878395.1 Capsicum annuum | reverse complement strand
ATTACTATTTTCCTAAATAGTGGTAAAAACCCACTCTTCTCCTTTAAAATGGATTAATTCATAACAATAATTGTCGTCTTAATTAATAACCTATGTGTAAAGAGATTAAAAATGATGTTTTAAAATGGAGGAGTTAGATGCAGGAGCTAACAATGAACTACAACAACAATCCAACATTATCGGTCAAGGAAACTCATCAAACACCCAAAATCGGAGCAAGGTGAACTGGTGGTGCACAAAGGAAAACTTGGCTACAGTACTAGCTATGGCGGAGGAAGCAAAGTGGAAGTGAGAGCCTAGTTTAGAAACCGTACTAGGATGTTTTTTGTCCTTTTATTTATTTATTTGGCAATTGGGTCGGGAAGGGGACCGATTGGGCCATCGGGTTGGACAAATATTGTACATGTTTGTTTAATGTCTTAATCAATAAAATCCTAAAAAATTGTCCAAAAAAAAGATGTTTTAAAGATTTGACCGATACAGATTTTGGTCTATGATTTGATACTACTAATTACTCTGATCATGAGAGATTCTGACCCTTTCTATTCTTTCATAATGATTTAGTTTCGGAGTTTACTGTGGGTAATGGATTTATGAACTTACACTCTTTTTAGCGATGGCTTATGTCCGCGCTCCTATTATATATCTATATTTTATTAATGATGTGAATTTTAAGTAGAACCCGATGATAGATTATAGGATTAATGTTATATATATGTACTGATTATATGCCTATATACCCGACAAGGCCAGAGGATGATTATGATGATAATCTTATATACCTGGCAAGACCGAAGGATGATTATAATGATATGCTTATATAACCGGCAGGGTCGGAGGATGACTATGATGATATGCTTATATACCCGAAAAGGCCGAAGAATGATCATGATGTTGATGATTATGATGACAATCATTATGATATTGGTAATACATACCGTTTTGAGTATGGATATATATATATATATTATAATACTTGGATCTTTTATGGTATTGTGGATTCTGTTGCATTCATCCTTGTATGTGCATTGCCTATCACCAGTATGCGCCTATATCTATCATCCTTATGGGGAGTTGTATGGGTATAGGTGATGAGTATGAATTATGGTGTGCTGTATGTTGATTGAACCTTTTGAGCCTGGGGTGGTGGGGGTTCATAAAAGCCTCGGTTAGGGTTTGGTTTTCTAGGCTAGCCGATTATTCATGTTGTTGTTGCTATCGTAATAATTATTATTGTTATGATCATTGTTATGGCTAATTTGTGGTAGCTTTTCTATTGATTCAGTATAGAGATTGAGGTATGATTTTGGCTCTTTTGCCTAATGATTACATTGTTATGCATTACTATGTCATGATTAGACGTATGTATTAAAAACCTTCAGTATACTAGTACTAGTTCTTGCTATGATAATAAGGTCTTAAAATGTTAGTCTGTCACGACCCAACTTCTCAGGTCATGATGGCGCCTACCATAACCCACCAGTAGGAAAGCCAATACGTAGTCCGAAACGACTAGTAATGGACTAACCAATAATATAAGAAAAATAATGTGGAATATATGAAATAAAGAACAATATATAGAAGAATCTCAAAACCTATTAGAATCAGTATAAGAGCTTCTAATATAAATAGAGTACAAAAGAAAAATATCAAGAGAAATATAATGATACAACTTATCTCAGAATACCACTTAGAGACTAGTCTAATATATAAGAGATAAATAAGTAATGCTTCGAACATCAGGAGCTCACTCTAAGTCTCTGAACTAGTGCTGCTCTGCACGATGCACACATCAATTATAATAACCCATACTAAGATCTGCAGGCTTTAGAAGTGTAGTATGAGTACCAAACGAATGGTACTCAGTAGGCTACTACCAACTAATCTCCAAATATAAAGTAGACATATACAACATATAAACACAATGGAAACTACACCCACGAGTCCAGAAATCATATGACAAGTCATTAAGATAATAAGGAGCAACTATCCTATTCATGTCTAAGAGTCTAACATAATAAAACTAAGAAAGTATCAGGGTGAAATATCCTATTCTGGCTACATTCAATATACGTCAATTCTATGCTATATATCCCAGGTCAATATACAAATAAAGAGCGAAAGAAAAAATATATAGTAGCATACAAGGTGAAGAAATCACTATACAACTTGAATAATGCAGGAAGGGTTATACGGTAGTATAATAGCTTTATCTAGATATATATATATATATATAGGTATATATACATATAAAGACGAGGTCATCTCAAAGCTTAACCTATATCATCATATTCTCATTTTGAGACCTCATTATAATAGAATCGATATTTAAATACTATCATACTCGGGGTTTCTAATCCACGTGGATAGACATGGAATAATCATGAATAATAATGCAATCATAAGATAGGAGAGGCTGATGACATACCTCAAAATCCCGATACCAGATCAAAGACCAATCTGTCATAAGCTAGCCATAATAATGATCATAATAATAATAACTACAATATCAATGAAAATGTGAATTAGTGGCAAATCCAGACAACCAAATACCTAGACGAGCCTATGCGTACCCCCGCCACCCCAGGATCGGTAGGTCCAATCAACATATAATAACATAAGGCATATTATTCTCCCATATCTGTGCAACTATCCCATACCAACTGATAGACATAGGTGCATACTGGTGATAGTCAATGAACACAAAGTACATAATCAATATCACAAATCATCTTAACTGTCCTCATTAGAACCGTTATCATCGTAATAAACCTCCGGCCTTGCTGGGTATCAACATATCATCAATATATCCTTCAGCGTTGCTGGGTATCAACATCATCACAACAGTATTCTCCGATCTTGCTGGGTATCAATATCATAAAATAGTATCATTCACCCTTGTCGGGTATCAATACCATCATAATTGTATCCTCTAGTCTTTCTGAATATCAATATTATTGTAATAGTATCCTCCTGCCTTGCCGGGTATCAATATCATCACAAAAGTATCCTTCTGTCGTGATGGGTATCAATATCATCGTAATAGTATCCTTTGGCCTTGCCGATTATCAATATCATCCTGATTACCATTACCAAATAAGATATACTAAAATACTCATTAATATACATATATCACCAAAGAATATCTATCTAGTCAATACTTCTCAACTACTCGTTTTTGGTTAACCAATCACTCATTATAATAGAATTACTAGTTCACTAGTCATCACATAACATCTAGATATTAGCCTAAACATTATCCTTCACATAATACTTACTCATGGGATAGCAACTAACAACTATTTATTAATTATCCAACATCTATCATCTAGTCAAGGTTCATCACTAGACCAAAACTGCCATTTATCCACCATTTATTATTATAAACTAATCATCTTATATCCATTAATAAGTACTAAACAACACCTTACTAATTGTCACCTAACCATCTTTTATTAACTAACAGCATTCATGAACTAACCATTATTAGCTACCATGTTTCAACTAAGTAAGATTTATTAATTAATACATTAGATTCCTAGCCATCAATAG
>NW_025839728.1:0-11302 GCF_002878395.1 Capsicum annuum | reverse complement strand
AAACTACTCTAGGGATATACAAATGAAATTAATGGGTTGACCAAAGTCGACATAGGCCGCCTACGTATCCCTTTTTTTGGGAATTCAGGTCCTCACGTAGTTCATACATAAAGGGAAAGGATAAATTATCCTAAGAGGTTGATCGAAGCCGACATAGGCCGCTACGTATCCCTTTCTTGGGAATTCAGTTCAAACTAGTTCGTACATAAAGGAAAAGGATTCTAGGAAGTTACATACTAGAAAACAACATTACTACGAACGCGATTACAAGTAAATTAACTAAAGAAACACAAAAACTAGAACGCCCTTTAAACATAATATCTCTTTACCGCATCAGAATTGATTGGTTTGGTCCACTCTGTGCCATCCATCTCAGACAAAATAAGAGCTCTTCCAGATAGTATCTTGCGAACTATGTATGGCCCTTGCCAGTTTAGAGTGAACTTTCCCTTGTACTCCTCTTGGTGAGGGAATATTCGTTTGAGAATCAGTTGCCCCACTTCAAATGTTCGAGCTCTCACCTTCTTGTTAAAGATACAAACCATCTTGTGTTGATACAACTGACCATGGCATACAACGACCATTCTCTTTTCATCAATCAACATGAGTTGTTCATAGCGAGCACAAACCCATTCTTTGTTACTTAGTCCGGCTTCTTGGATAATCCTTAGGGAAGGTATTTCAACTTCAGCAGGTATCACCACTTCATTTCCATAAACCAATAGATATGGAGTAGCCCCGGTGGAGGTTCGAACCATCGTACGATACCTTAACAAGGTGTAAGGTAATATCTCATGCCATGATCTATCATTTTCAACCATCTTTCTCAAGATCTTCTTGATGTTCTTATTGGCAGCTTCCATAGCTCCGTTTATTTGGGGATGATATGCAGTCGAGTTGCGATGCACAATTTTGAATTGATCATAAATTTCGTTCATCAAGTGACCATTCAAGTTGGCCCCATTATTCATAATTATTGATTCTGGCACTCCGAATCGGCAAATCAGGTTATTTTTGATGAAATTTGCAACCACTTTCTTAGTGATGGCTCTGTACAAAGCAGCTTCAACCCACTTAGTAAAGTAATTGATAGCAACCAAAATAAACCTATGCCTATTCGATGCCGATGGCTCTATCGGTCCGATAAAATCCATGTCCCAAGCTACGAAAGGCTAAGGTGAATTCATTGCATGAAGCTCATGTGGAGGCATTTGAATCAAATCTCTGTGTATCTGACATTTTAGACATTTCTGCACATACTTTCAACAATTATTTTCCATAGTCATCCAAAAGTAACTAGTTCTTAGGATCTTTCTGGCAAGGGCAAACCCATTTATGTGGGGCCCATAAACTCCAACGTGTACCTCTTTTATCAATTTATTAGCTTCGGCAGCATTGATGCATCTTAGGAATCCCAAATTAGGAGTCCTCCTAAAAAGAAATTCTCCACTTGGAAAGTAAATCTTTGCCAAACGCCGTATTGTCTTCTTTTGGTTGTTACTGGCCTCTTCAGTATATATTCCAGATTCCAAATACCTCTTAATGTCATAGTACCAAGGCTTTCCATCAGGCTCCTCTTCCATGTGTACATAATGCGCGGGTTGCTCCTTCAAGCTTATTTCCAAAGGATCAATGTAACTCTGATCTGGGTGCTGAATCATAGAAGATATAGTGGCCAAAGCGTCAGCAAACTCATTTTGTATCGTGGGATATATCTGAAAACAACTTCTTTGAATCTCTCGCATAATTCTTGCACTAGCTCCATATAAGGAGTAATCTTGGAATTTTTTACCACCCATTCTCCCTGTACCTGGTGAATCAGCAAATCTGAATCCCCGATGACTAACAATTCATGAATACCCATATCAAGTGCCAATCTGAGACCCAAGATTCAAGCCTCATATTCAGCCATGTTATTGGTGCATGGGAAACAGAACTTAGTAGTTACCGGATAATGTTGGCCCGTTTCTGACACCAAAATTGCTCCGATTCCTGAACCTTTGAAGTTGACCACCTCATAAAAAAATAGCCTCCATCCGGGGTAAATCTCTGTAATGTCTTTCCCCACCAAAAAAGTTTCCTCATCTAGGAAGTAAGTTCGTAGTGGCTCATATTCCTCATCAACCGGATTCTCTACCAAATGATCTGCTAAGGCTTGCCCCTTGATTGCCTTTTGGGTTACATACACAATGTCAAACTCACTCAGCAATATTTACCACTTGGCTAGCTTTCCTATGGGCATGGATTTTTAGAGTATATACTTCAATGGATCCATTCTCGAGAGGAGGTATGTCGTGTACGAAGACAGATAATGCCTCAACTTTTGTGCGGCCCAAGTCAAAGCACAACATGTCCTTTCTGTAAGAGTATAACGGGCATCATATGGCATAAACTTCTTACTCAAGTCATAAATGGCTTTCTCTTTCCTACCGGTCTCATCATGTTGCTCGAGGACACATCTAAAAGCATTTTCTGAGACTGACGGGTAAAGCAATAATGGAATTCCTTCTCTTGGTGGAACCAAAACCGAGGGTGCAGACTGGTATTCTTTGATGCGGTCAAAAGCTCTCTGACATTCTTCTGTCCACTCATTCAATGCATTTTTCTTCAATATCTTGAGAATTGGCTCGCATATGAATGTCGATTGAGCGATGGATCTGCTAATGTAACTCAAATGCCCATGAAACTCATAACTTCCTTCTTGGTCCTCCGCGGTGGCAAGTCTTGAATTGTCTTGATTTTGGATGGGTCTAGCTCGATGCCTCTTCTGCTGACTATGAACCCCAACAACTTCCTTGACGGCACATCAAAAGCATACTTAGCAGGATTTAACTTCAAACTGTACTTTTTTAATCTATTGAAGAATTTTTCCAGATAAGTCAGATGATCTAAACTCTCACGGGATTTGATAATTACATCATCCACGTATACCTCAATCTCTTTATGGATCATATTATGGAAAATCATCGTCATAGTCCTCATATATGTTTCACCCGCGTTCTTGAGACCAAACGACATTACCCTATAATGATAAACACCCCAAGACGTAATAAAAGCCATTTTTTTACATCTTTTTCATCTATCAATATCTGATGATACCCGGCAAAACAATCAACAAATGGCTGCATTTCATGCTTTGCACAGTTATCGATGAGGATGCGGATGTTGGGTAACAGAAAATTATCTTTAGGACTGGCTCTATTCAAGTCTCTATAGTCAACACAAATTCGAATCTTGCCATCCTTCTTTGGCACAGGGACGATGTTGGCCAACCACATCGGATATTTTGTGACTTCCATAACCTTAGACTGAATTTGTTTTGTCACTTCTTCCTTGATCTTTAGACTTAAATCTGGCTTGAATTTCCATATTTTTTGCTTGATTGGATCAAACTCCGAATTTATCGGTAACTTATGCGACACAATACTGGTGCTCAATCCCGACATGTCATCATAGGACTAAGCAAACACGTCAATATATTTCCGCAACAGGTGAATGATCTCTCTCTTTTATGCTTCCGCCAGGTGGACACTAATGCTTATTTCTTTGATTTCATCATGATCTCTAAGGTTGACTGTTTCAGTTTTCTCCGGGTTGGGTTTTTCCCGATTCTCAAACTTCTCCATATCTTTAACTAATTGTACCTCATCATCGTCCTTCCAATCATCATCGCCCCCTTCATTTTGTTTGTTTAAACTTTAATATGACATTACATTGGCAGATTTTAAGTTGTTGTTACTGTAAGGGACAAACAAACCAAGTTAGATGATAATAAAATAATAACAAAATATACGACTAGGAGTGTTTTAGAAATAATAGAATTTTCTAAATAAATGAAGGCCTTTTCACTGAAATTTTAGAGATAATTACAAAAACATGGCTCATGACTTGCGCAAATACAAGTTCATGCCTTTTCGAAAGCAGTAAAATACGAAAAGAAAGTTTTGAGATATAAAAGATGGATGGCGGGGCCTCCGTCGGATCATCACCTATTTTAAAAACTATTAGTAATTGCCCTTTCATCTACTACGATGAGCGATGGGTTATGAGTGGAGTGGAGGTCCAGTATTACAAGGCCTCTCCTGGCTCAATCTGCTTCACCCCGCTGGACTTTGGGAAATCTTCTGGTACAATATTGTATCCCTCGAATAAATCTCCTATCCTATCCCCAAGAGCATTATCATCTGACACCTCTCGTACAGGATATGACGGGAACAGGAGTGGCAAGGGCCTAAACAGACTCTTCTGTAACTCATCATCAACCCTATCCTTCTTGGTAAGCTGATATCCTAACCCATACTTAGAGCCGTTCTCTGGGATTGCAGTAGGCTCGATAATTCCTTGTAGATCCTTACCCAAACCTCGACCAGGTTTGAACCCATTTCTTAACATCACCATTGTAATCATTTTGTAGACAGAAGGCATTGTCACTTTGGATATTGAATCCCTGTCCACAGCATTTACAATTTCCACTGTATTGAAACTGCTACCTTTTGGAACATCTTCAATCACCGGCACATAACCATTGGGACGATCCGTTTGACTTTCCTCTCCTTAGATGACTACTTCATGATCCTCCCAAATAAACTTCAATAATTGATAAAGGGGTGACAAAACTGCCTTTGCACCATGTAACCACGGTCTTCCCAAAAGCAAGTTGTAGCTAGGATGGATATCCATAACATGAAACTTAGTTTTCAACAGGTCCCATTTGGATGTACAAATCAATTTCTCCTATGGTATCTCTCTGCCCTCCATCGAATGCTCTCACATTTACGTGACTTTGATAAATTTTCCTCATATCATAGCCCATTTGAACCAACATAGAGAGGGGGCAAATATTCATACCAGATTCGTCGTCTATTAATACCTGATTAATCGCATAATCTCGACAAATGATAGTGATATGCAAGGCTTTGTTGTGCATTGCTCCTTCAAACGACAACTCTTCATAACTGATGATATGCGATTATTCTCCATAATGTTTCCTATCATCATAGCCAGGTTCTCAACACTCGTTCCTGCAGGAATATATGCTTCATCTAAGACCTTCGATAAAGCTTATCGGTGGTATTGCGAACTCATTAATAGTGCTAAAATAGAGATTTGGGGTGGTGTCTTCTCTAAATATTTCACAATTGAGTAATCATTTGGTTGCATACGCCTCCAAAATTCCTCAGCCTCTCCTTCAGTGATTGGCCTTTTCTGTGAATCTTTTTGTTCGTTAATTCCTCAGGGATATAGCATTGTCCCGACCGCGTCATCCCTTGGGCAAAAGCAGTCTGTACAATGAATTCTTTCCTTGATGGGGAAGGGTGCACCTGACTTAGAGCCATCATCACTATAAATGGGGCTTTCTCGTTGACACTTAAGGCAACTACAACCCTCTCTATCTTTCCTACCTCTTCTGCCCTTTGGGGTTTTTTTGAGTCCACCTTAGTAATGATCTTGCCAGACGCCCATTCACCCTCGATTTCAATCATATTAACTGTAGGTCCCCCATGATTGGGCAATGGATTACTGTTAACATTTGGTGTAGGTGCCTGAAGCGTGATGACCTTCTGATCGATTAAATCCTGGATCCTATGTTTCAGATAGATACAATCCTCAGTACTGTGCCCCACTGCTCCTGAATGATAGGCACAATGTTGACTTGCATTAAAAAATCGAGAGTTGGGATTGGCAGGCCTTGGCAGTATTGGTTGCAAATGACCAACATTTTTTAATCTTTCAAATAATTGGGTGTGACTTTCAGCTAGTGGGGTGAGGTTTTGGGGAGGTTTCTTTTCATGATTTGGACATGGGGGTTATAATGGATTTGATTTGTAGGAGGAGGTACTTCGTGATAATTTAGAGGTGTTTGGGAATTTGTTTGGTTATTTGAAGGAGTGGATTGGAAATAAGACTGATAATTTGGATGTGGAACTGGGTATTGGGGAAAGATATTTGGCTGTAAAGCTTGGTATGAGGATTGGAGGTTTGGGAGTGGAGCTTGGTATTGAGGGGAGATATTTGGCTGTGGAGCTTGGTATTGGGGGTGGGCATAGAATACATGTTGAAGGATTGGTGACGGCGAAGAGGAGAAAACATTCTTAGAGTTGATCTTTCTTTTTGTTTTTGCAACAGGATTAGCAGAAATCGTGCCTTCATCTTTCTTTTTCTTCTTCGAAAACATGGCAGCCCCAGACGATGCCGGGGTCTTGGCAATTTTTCCTGTTTGAATACCTTCTTCCAATGATTCTCCTATTTTTACCAAATCTGCAAAAGTTACCCTGACAGCTGACACCATCCTGGTATAATATTCTTCTTCTTGCGTGCGAGAGAACATGGATACCATTTCTTCCTCGGACATGGGGGGTTGCACTTTGGCAGCTTCTTTTCTCCAATGAAAAGCATAATCTCTAAAACTTTCATCATTCCTCTGTTTGATCCGATCTAGTGAATATCGATCAGGGACTATTTCAATGTTGAATGCGAACCTGTCAAGGAAACTCTTGGCTAATGCTTTCCATCCCGTCTATCTTTTTGGCTCCTGAGACATAAACCATTCTAAGGCTTCGCCGCTTAAACTTCGACTGAATAGGCACATCAATAACGCCTCATTTTTTCCTATCCCTACCAGTTGCTCACAGTACCTTCTTAGATGGGCCATTGGATTTCCGGTACCGTAAAACATTTCAAACTTAGGGACTTTGTATCCATCTGGTAGGTCTAATCCAGGGTGAACACATAAATTGTCATACCCCAAACTGTCGTGTTCCCTGGCTCCAAGAGACTCTTTGATCCTCGTGATCTCTTTCTTCATAGCTAGCAAATTCTTTTTATGCTCGGTCCTCCACTCTTTCTCCTTTTCCTCATAATGGTCCATTTTGGGATTAGGAAGGGGTTTATAGATATCAGGGGATACGATGGCCTGAGGGGGATTTGGAAGGGAGGCTTGATTTTGTGGATGAAAGGAATTTGGTTGGTAAGTGAGGAGGACATTTTGGAAATTGGAAAGGTTCTGCGGACTTTACGAGTAGTTTAGCGGCTCTGTGAAGGATTTTATGGATTTGGAAATGAATTTAGGGGATTCGAAGGTAGGTTTGACGTATTTTATGGGTTTGAGAGAGAATCTTGCGGATTTGGGAATGCATTTTGTTGATTTGAAAATGTGTTTTGAGGATTTGGGAATGGATTCGGAGATGGGTTCTGTGGGGTTAGAGATGGATTTTGCGGGTGGTAGGCGTCTAGGTTATTTTCACGATTAGTATTTTGGATAAATGGAGGAGCGGAGACGGACGATATGTTATTTGACTGATCCCCAAGAGTAGGGGTGCTGAGGGGAGGAATTTGGAGTGGAGTCTCGTGTCCTCCCGGAGCGGGAGAATTGACGGTGATGGCCAAGTTAACCAAATCTCGAGTGCAATTTATTTCTTCCTGAATCATTTCTAACTTTCTTGCAAGTTCCGCAATCATCTCATTCTGTTTCGCTATCACATTGTCCCGGATAGTCAGAGCGCTTTCTTCGTTATTTCCTGTCATTTTTGAATGATGGTCAAATGATGGGATTTTATGCGCTTTCGATCGGGTTAAGTAGGGATGTTCTACTAGCTTATATCAACACGGAGTAATTTCTATTATCTATAAAGTAAAACAACTCAAAGGCAGATGTGTTAGTTTCTGTATGTGATAAGTAATGCAAAATATTTGGCAGGAAATAACCACATAGAGTTGTTTGAGTCATAGCCAAATTTGTCCATAGGACATAGTGAATAAACTTGCCTTTTATCCAAACAAACTCACATAAAACAGTTATATCACACAAAAACATTATAATAACACGTATCCTAGCTGGGGTGACCCTTTTTAAGCCAAGGGTTCAGGCCTAATGATTTTTGAAGAAAATATATGCCTCCTCGAAGTCAATCCATTAACCCCCAACTTATATAGACACGAAAAAAGGCATAAATTCCTACAAAAGATAACGAAAGAGGGATACAATCTTTGGAGAAAAAGGGAAATAACATGAAAGAAGATAAGTTCCAGCGCAGGGAAAATAGAAAAATTAGCTACCGGAGGCTCCTTTGTCTGTCTTTGCCTTGTTTACCTCCTGTGCTATTTGATACCTATTAATGATAAGATGACTCCCGCATAATTGTGCCTTGCTATCGTAAGTCATTTTTCCTATACTATCAAGTTGAGAGGCCATGCTATCATCCAAATTGATTAACCACTACCTAGCATCAGTAACCTCTTGCCTAGCTCTTTTCAACTCTTCCCTCAACATACGTATTGTTAAAGCATCTTCTACATGCATCTATTGGTGTGCGATTTCACTTTTTTGAAACTCATCCTGAAGCCTGTGGAGTCAGATCTGATGCTCGGATTCTACATCCATGACTCAAGTGGGCACGTTCGGCCCTGAAATCAATGCTTCGATGAGGCTCTTTTTTAACCATTCCTTGTAAGTGTCACTGACTTCAGGTTCATACCCTATACGGAAAGAGACTTCCATCCACCTTCTCCTTCTCCACCCATTTATTATGTAGTCTTTGAGTGGGGGCTCGCTTTCATCATATTCGGTGAAGAATCTGAGCATAGAATCGATTTGAGGCGTATCCTGCTTGATCTCGAATTGCCTAAGAACTCAGCCAGGATTGTTAGGTACGGGTTTCCCTGAGACCTGGAAGCACTATAAAAGGCCACTCGCCTCCTCGAATAATGTATTTCCCTGAATGAAGATAGTTAATGGACCATTGGACATCATCATCTCTTAATTCTCCAAGAGTCTTAAACCAAAATTCATGATATACTTCCCTTTTGAATTTGTGTAAAAACAACCACATGTTGTGCGATTCTAGCAGATTCCACCTTGTTTTGTGGTCAAGTTGTGTCGTTCTAGGATTTTCACCAAATGCATCATCATCCACCATTGTAATATAAGGTTGCAGCGTTGAAAGAAATGATTCTCGACTTGATATTTTCCCAAAGCTCGATATATGTCGGCGATAATCATGGGAGCTAAGTTATGTAATATCTTTTTAGAATTGTACTCCATTCCAAAGAAGAGTGCATGGGTCACTAAGACAACCCTAGGATAAATTGTGCCATTTTTCCCCCTGTGGGAACACCATTGTTCCAAGTAGGCCTACCGCAAACGCAAAGGCTCTCGTCTCCTTCCATTTTGATTCTGACTCAAATTTATGCCCAAATTTGTGAAAAGCATTGAATCTTCCAAACCGACGATACAACTCACGAAAAGTGATATTTGCTCCATCACGTTCTCCTAGCCAGGTGTCATCATCAGTTAAAAATACCTCCTTGATCTTTTGACGATCCCACATAACCAGGACTAAAATGTTCTTATCAGGTGTCTCTCTTCTCTTAAAACATATTTCTGTACTCTCGTAACAAATCAATACCTCTTCAATTATGGGAGTCAATTCAATATCTCCGAAGCCAAATACCATATTCTGATCATCCCAAAAGGTTGTTAGTACATGGATCATTTCGGGCTAAGCGTCCATCTCGATCAAAGAAAGAAGATGCCCAATGTGTGCTCTAACAATCTTTTTCTCTTCTGCACTCATATAGTCCCACCATAGTTTCAAGAAATTGTCGGGTTTAGTAACCATCTTGAACTTTTCGTGGGAATGTAGTTGAGCCATATCCTACATGAAAGCAGACAAAGATAAGCCTTCCTCGACCCCAAAGGATAATAGATTGAATTTAGACAAACATGCATTTTTTTCAATACATAAATATGATTCGTCTGTAATTGAATCGGGGTCAATAGACGCAGGGCGAGTTTTCTAATAGGCCCAATACCCCGCTTGGGTATTGGGACGTCCTAGGCTTATGCCTAAAACAGGGTTTTGGTTTCGTTCTATCCTCGGTGTCTAGAGTGGGTTTGAACGCTAGTTCTCAAGAGGACAACTTGAGTTTGAAAATACGAACAGTGTCAGATGACTCACGTGCTAATAACCCGTTCGTATTTCCAACATATTTTGGAATTGAACAATAGGGGCGGGGACATCCACGAAACCCCAAAACAGTTTAAATAATGTGGAATATGCCATAAGATGCGATAATTAAACTTTACAGAATCGAAGTATATAAACACATAAACAATTAATCAAAAGACGAAATCAAATATTTGTTTAGAACCTAGTTAATCATTCCGCAGTAGAGTCGCCATTTCTATTTTGCAGAAACGTTGACTTTTTGAGAGTCGCCACTTAATTTTGAAAAGGAATTAAGAAACCTTTAGAGAGTTACTTCAAACGATTCAAAATAGAAAAATCATTTTGAGTTTTGAAGATTCCGAGTAAGTGGCTCCTATTAACGTTTTAGGAAGGTGTTAGGCACCTAAAACGTCCGCTAACTTGTGGTTATCCGGACTGTTTGAAAACATCTTTTGATTAACTTCTGAAAAGATTAATTTGTTGAAATAGTGATTTAATTTTATTTTTTTAAATACTTGTGTAAAATAGATTTAGGCGACTTAGTAGGGATTTTAACTAAGTCTAAACAAAACTAATAAACAAATAAACACATAAAAGGGGAAGGGAGGAGAAAGTAAAGGATTTAGGCCATTGGGCCCAAATCAACAAAACCTGTCCTAGTCTAGTTGGGCTTCCGACCCATTTGACCTGTCCTAAACTATTTTTTGAGCCTTTGACTCGAGTGTTGCTCCACTTATAATAAATACAACTTTGGCTTCGAGGCCGAAATGAATGAATAAATAAATGACCAATAAAATAAATAAAGACAACAATAATTAAATGAAATGAAATAATAAATGAAACTCTTGTCTCTTAGCCGCTTCAAGAACGGGACTTTAACCCATTTCTTCTTCCTTCAACTCCTTGCATTTGTAGGTAACTCGACTTTAAACTTCCTTTGGGCTTGACTCGAAAAATAGGCCATATTGGCCATGATAGATATGCAAAAGAACAGAGTCCATATGGGACTCAGAAAGGGATTCACATGCAAGGAAAGAAATAAAGAAGATCAACACGCATCCAAACCATAAAAATGACATATGAAGGACAACATATAAAGAATGTATGAAAATAATAAATGAGAGAAAGACTATTATTGTCGGATATAAATCAAAAGAGTTAAGACACCAAGATACAAAGGAAAATAAATATGTTAACTTCAAAAGAAAAAGAGAACACATTCTGTATCCCACAATCATCTATTTTTATTTAAGAGTCAGCAAAACAAAAAAATAAAAAAAAATAAAAAAAGGCTTACTTAACATGATAAAGTTGTGTAATTATGACTATCACTAGTATATAGCAAGAAGAAAAAA
>NW_025839727.1:29457-30321 GCF_002878395.1 Capsicum annuum | reverse complement strand
CCTTTCTTTTGTAAAGTTTTTAAAAATTTTCATGTATGGTCACATCATTATTATGAACATGGGGTGGGGTGACCTCTGTTGGTATTATAATTGAGTTTTTATGTTAGAAAAAGAAAATCATGAGTTCTTCATATTTGATTAATCTTTCGTAAAAAGTTTTAGACGTTATAAATCGAGGTTTTTTCCGTCTACTGTGATAAAAAATTTTAATGCTGAGTAAATTGTGTAACGTTGTCCCTCTCGATATTTTATATTCTTTGAATTGCTCAATTCTTTTGATGAATGTAGGTCGACTGATCGAATCACTTTAAATTATTGCTTCTCTTTTGGTGTAATTTTTGCATGTCTTCTTATTCATGGTCTTTTTAGATTTGCTTCGCTAGCTTCCGCATGACATGTGATTATTTCGATCCTAACAAATGGTAGTGTGAGTAAGGTTCAAAAACTCATTTTGGCAGCATCGGTTCTTGTAACGCCCCGATTTTCTGAACCGAAACGCTACACGGTGCTCATGACCCCCAAGGACCACAAGCTAACCCATGACTGATATCTGTACCTGTAAACTGCATAATATCTTATAAAATATACGGAAACATGAACTGTAAGACCATAAGGTTCAATACTGATACATATCTGAAAAACATGGTATAACAATATCAAAAAGAAACATAAATACTGAAGTCTTAACATCTAATCTGACATCTAGTTCGAAAGCCTCTAACTGAACTGAATAAGGAGTTGAAGGAACATGTCTCCAACTAACTCCGTGAACTGAAAAACTAATCTGAAATACTGTAATAAAGTAATAATAATATTGTCCTCTTCATTCGAGGACAATATTATTATTACTTTATTACAGTATTT
>NW_025839727.1:19817-29357 GCF_002878395.1 Capsicum annuum | reverse complement strand
TCTTAACATCTAATCTGACATCTAGTTCGAAAGCCTCTAACTGAACTGAATAAGGAGTTGAAGGAACATGTCTCCAACTAACTCCGTGAACTGAAAAACTAATCTGAAATACTGTAATAAAGTAATAATAATATTGTCCTCGAATGAAGAGGAGCACTGACTGCTGAAATCTGCAATGCTACTGCTGCTCTGAAACTCGTGCCTCTGTACCTATGGCGTCAAATAAAACACCATAGTGAGAATGCGCCAGTACGACTGAATGTACTGAGTATACGAGTGAGGTAGGCTAAATGCAAAGGATTTTATATGCATGAACAATGCTGACTGATATGAACGTGAGAATACATACATACATACATACATACCTGCAACTAAACTCGTGGTGATACTGACTACTGAGTCTGAATACTGACAACATGAGTTTACTGATGCTGAGATGCTGAATGACTGAGTTTACTGATATTGAGATACTGAATGATTGAGTTTACTGATATTGATATGTAATTTACTAATAAGTGAGGAACAGATACTGTATTAGTGAATACTGGGAGACTGATACTATATTACTGATAAAGGAATGGTTGTTTCTGATAGTTCTGATTATGAAGAACTGATTTGATTGACCGTATATAACAGTCCTGAAACTGAGCTCGTGATAATATGACTATTGAGTATGAATACTGATGACATGTATTTACTGATAACATATCATGAATGATAACTGAATTCTGATAACTGATATATCTGATAACATGAGTTCTGATAACTGATAGCATGAATGACTGTATCTGACAGTCTTAAATCTGATGAAACTAGCTGAGTTCTGTACTGTATCTGACAGTCCTGATATCCTAAAGAACTATCTGAGTTCTTTTACTGAGACTGATACTGAAACTGTGGGAAGTAGTTATCTAATCGACATGCCCCAAATACGCTATAATAGCTAAGATGGGGTCCAATTTTTGCCCTGATTGGAAGGGTGTCAATACCGCGCCACTGGCAAGGACAAGTTGTGAGTGGCCCACATCTGGCAGGTACTCTAATGAGAACGGTTGAAACCCTCATCTGACAGGTTAAGCTACCTCATCTACCCTCAACTAACAAGTATTGATGTCTCAACCTATGCTGGCTACATAGTTCTGGAACGCAAGGACTGCTTCTAAGAATCACACCCTCTACTGGTAGGTGAGTTCCAATCCATGGGTTCGCTCGGTGCTGAATCCTACTCCCAATTGAATGACACTGAACTGATTATACTGAACTGATTTCCTAGTACATACTAGAATTAACTGAATTGTTACTGATTGTTCTGTTTAACTGAACTGAACATGGACTGAATTTATTGAGTTCCGATGACTAGCAGAACACTACTGAATTCTGTTAACTGACTAAATGCTACTGAGTTCTGTTAGCTGACTGAAGTCTACTGAACATGGCTTGACTGAGAGTATCATGAAAACATGAATGGCTCTAGGCACACAGCTATATTTTTCGGGTACGAATACCCCCAGGACTCGATGGAATGAAACTGACATGACTTGACATACAAGAGTACTTGACCAACATTAACAATCCATAATATAGCATCTACGAGGAATCCATAAATCATGTGGTTTTCATAACCTTTTCATATAGCTAACATCATGGTCAATTCTAATATCATGACAAGCCAACAACATATTCATAGCACATTAATAGTATAGAAATCATCTTGATCAAGTAGACATGGTATAACTTAAAGAGACATGGCAAAATCTTGGAGCATGAAGACTAGGTACTTGATCATATTTATTCATTGAGGCACATTATCAAACACATGGTAGGCATAGCTTTAGCATGGGAGTC
The DNA here is from genome assembly GCF_002878395.1 of Capsicum annuum. Lineage (NCBI taxonomy): Eukaryota > Viridiplantae > Streptophyta > Magnoliopsida > Solanales > Solanaceae > Capsicum > Capsicum annuum. Next base: position 27,512 of record NW_025839727.1, on the reverse strand, counting down.
AACTTAAGCACATGGATATGATATTGAATCATCATTTAGATCACAAATAGGTCAAAGTGCTCAATTCTTCTTCACTTAGGCATTTTAACAAACCCCTTGCATGCACTATTTAGGGCATAGGCTTAATGATCAATTTTATACACCATAACACCATAATTCAACTCAATTCCACCAATTGAATTCACAAAATATCATGGTATCATGAACAATATGTAAAGATTCGAACTTTATTCACACAACATGAAATTCAAGTGAAATCATAAAACATGGAGTAAGGACTTGTTAATTGAGCACTCTTAAATCATAAAAACATGATTATGCCTATTCTAGGCATTTCGTCGAACACCTTGCATGCACACTTTATGGCATAGGTGTTCTTAATATAGTCATCTTAAACCACCCAATTTCATGGGTTTTAACTACAAGCACACATACTTCATGAGAATCACCCTAAATTAACATCTTGAAGCATAAACAACAACCATCAACATGTACATGATCATATCTCAACAAGACAATCACAATATAGTATTTAAAGCATGGTTCTTGAACTCCTACGGATGAAAGGAATCCGTGGATGAACACTATGCATATCTTAGTTCTTGATTTTTGGAAGATTGACGGAGAGATTCGTGGATTTGAGTCTTGAATTTGGATTTCCTATTGAACCCTAGCCTTGTTCTTGAGAGGTTTTTGAGAGAAGAGAGTATATTTTGCTGTAATTGAGCAAAAATCCCGTGTTTGGGGTATATATAGGGGTGGAGGATGACCAAATTACCCCTAAGAAAAAAGAAAAAGATGAAGTTGTCCCTCTGTTGACAGTTTTGATAGGCTGTAGTAAATTGATCATATCTTTAGTCAGATGTTGGATTTATATGAAACTAATTTCATTAGAAAGAAGACTCAAAGAGCTTTCTATTGATATATAGCAGTTCTCCCAGTTCATTATATACAGGAAGTTATGATCATTTGAAATTGACCCTGAAATGCTGGAAAATAAACTGGGTACAAACGCTATAAGAGGGCTCCGCGGCTCAAACGCTCACTACTATAAAAATTCCAAAACTCACCCGGAATGTACTAAGAGTTTGATCGATCGTAACGCAACTTGAAAATCCAAAAACGGAGGTCGGAAAGGTCGTCAAATAAATCCCCGAAGTTCGGAGGTATAAGATGAAACTAAGGGTTTCTAACACTTAGCAAAATTCTTCTAAGTGTTGGATTTCCTTATCAAGCCTTAAGGAGATGAATTTGACTTAGGATTTTTACGGGGCCTTACAGTTCTAGTCGCAACCTATTTGACTATAACAAAGATTTTGATTTGAGAGATAAAGATGGAGAAGATTAAACTTGTTAAAGACTATGTGAAGAAAGTAAAACAAATTTATTTTGTCAGACATTTAGATTTTAGATCAAGGAGGAGAACCTCTAGAAAAAAAGCTAAAAGGAAGTGCTACGACTTTTTTTTTTCTTTTTTGGTTCATTCTTGTTCTAAGAACAAAAAATTATTTTTTTGATTTTGATTTTATAAAAAAAAAATTATCATGTGTTCTTAGAGAATGGTGGCGGTCTTTTTTTTTTTTTGTCGATGAACAAGATAGCTATGATGGAAGGTTTGTTAATGGAAGAAATATTTAGTGGAGAAGAAAGAGAAAAGGAATAAAAAGAAGGAAATAAAAGAATAAAAAAAAAAGTATGTTTTTAGGCTTTTCACACGTTTGTTTTGTGTCTTAAACATGCAACTTGCCAAGTGTATGAAAAATATCAAAATGACCCTTCTACAAATGTTTAATTGAGTGTTTAGAAAAATTATGACCAACTATAGATATGTCGATGAATGATTCAGCCAAAAGAAAATCATAAGCTTATCTTTTCACATATCATAAGGGGTCGTTTGGCAGAGTGTATAGGAATAATGCTAGAGTTTAAAGAAATTATGTTGAATAAGATGTATTAGTAATGCTAATATTTGTTATAGAAACATCAAGGAATAAAAAATAAAATGATAACCTCATCTTTTCACATCTCATAACAGTGTTACTTGGGCATGGGTACAATAGATATCTAATTACCATATAGAAATTTTTTGTTCAACATACCAAACTACATTCTTATAAACAAACTGTTCTAGTAAATTAAATTAAAGGTGGCCTTAACAATGTGTTAGTAGCAACTACCAGTGTCATGTAAAAAGGAAAAAAGGAACAACAATGTCTACTTATGTTTTAACTCAGTAATATTATTAAGTAAATATAGTACATTATCAGTTCTGCAACCATGTGCTCTATTCCCAATATTGACTATTGGGTCATGGAAAATTTATAACTCCAAAAGTAATAAAGTTCAATTGTCACCAATCAATCTACCGCAGGAACTTACCTCTCTTAACTATACACCTAAACCTAATAATATCAATGGGAAGGGGGTGGGGTGAATGGGTTGGGGTGGGTGGGGATGGTTGTTGGGAAGGAAAGAATTTAGACATCATTTGGTAGGAGTATTAGCTTTGATACTATTGAACCCCTTTTCAAGTGTACGAAGAACGTCAAAATGGCCAAGTCGAACCCTTCTACAGATGTTTAAACGAGTGTCAAAGTGAAAAGTGGTGTCAACTTTAGACGTGTCGATGGACGATTCAGCCAAAAGAAAACCATAAGCTTTATGTTTTCATGAATATGTGCAGAAAATCTTTCCTTCCCCACAACCATGATCCCCACCCCCCTTCTCTTCCTATTGATTTTTATTAGGTTTGGGTGTGTAGTCAAGAGGGGTAGGTTTTGAGAAGGACCAATTACTTTGGGCACAACGTGTGCTGTATTGGCCCCATGCTGTAAGTCATTGTGGATCCAGCATCCACCAGCGACTTTCTCAAAATCCTCTTCGCCTCGCCGGAACTTTGAAGAAGATGACTGGAAATATATTTTCCCGGCAAAATAGAAAACTTTACCGCGAAAATTAGTTTCTACACGGGTGTGTAGACATATTTAATTTTGTACTTATAAGTATTTTTGAAGGGCATAAATGGCAATATGTATTACTCCCGTTTTAAAAAGAATGACTTATTTTTTTTTAGTCCGTTTCAAAGATTGAGCTTTTTCTTTTTTGGCTATACTTTAATTTCAACTTTTCACGAGACATATTTAAAACCACAAGATTAAAAGATATTTTGATATATTTGATTAAATTTTAATTTAAGGCCACAAAATTTAAAAACGGTCATTATTTTCTTAAACTTCGTGTAGCAAAATAGATTATTCTTTTTGAAACGAAGGTTGAGTATGTTTTTGTTGGTGGATTTTTTTCGTTTAAAAAAGATTGACCTCTTTTCTTTTTTCAGTAACTTTTAAATTTTAAGTTTTCACGGGACATATTTAAGACCATAAGATTGAACGACATTTTGGTACGTTTGACATATTTTTAATTTAAGACCACAGATTCAAAAGTATTTTTTATTTTCTTAAATTTTGTGTCAAGTCAAACTAGTTCATTCGTTTTGAAACAGGAGGAATATCAATGGTTGTTGGGAAATAATAATGTGTTAGATTTGGTGCTATTTAACCCATTGTCTGGTAGTGTTTTCAACTTATACAACTCGTTTAATAGAGTCTATTAAAAAAACAAAAATGTATTCATTAGTCTTGTGTATTACTCGTGCCTTAATTGGTACATTTTTAGTTATATATTTCATTGTATATTGAGGTGTGTATTACTAATATCTCAAAATCTATGACATTAGTAATGCGGTGAATCTTATGCAAGCATTAGCACGATTAAATATACAGTTATCTTCTAAAAAAATTTCCGCATTCTTTCCGATATATATATGGACGTGGAGAAAACATTTTCTTTTCTCTTTGATGGATTTTGCATGCTAGAGAAAGGAAACCATCGTTTTAGGTTAATTTAAATTGGGTAGTATGTAATATCACAAGGATCAAATTCATTGTCGGTAGATTCTTGAACAATATGACGACACATATATATCAAGACTCATTAAATTAATGCGATCATAAAAAATTTCAACAGTACAAAGAAATAAGATTAATTACATAATTACATCACTGATCTTCTTCGAAATTTTCAAAAAGACACCTAAACTTTGAATTTGACCTATTACCTCACGAATCTTTTTTATTCCGTTGCAAATACACCATTTTGTACCTTTGCGTGTATACACGCACCACAGGCGCGTGAAAGGGCTCAAATTTGATTTTTTGACCAATTAAAAGTTGTCACGTGTAAATAATTTAATATATAATTTATATTCTTTTTTAAAAAAAAATATTTATTTTCTTTTTAAATGTTACCTTGTACCCCCCTCTCTCCCCCCCCCAACCATTTTTTCTTCAACACCATCAAATCCTCCATTAAAGCTTCATCGAAGCTTTTTTTTTTTAAAAAATAATATCATTAAAGCTTCTCATTTTGTAGTTAATCATATCATTTAACTACCCATTAAAGATCCTCAACACCATTAAAGCTCCTCCATAGCTCCTCCATTAAAGCTCCAATGAAGTCTTACCTTGCATTTTTGCCAGAGGATATTTCCATATGCATGAATTGGACCTAGCTTGACTTGATGTTGAGTTTGTTGTTGAAAATTCTAATATTCAAGACATAGTTGATTCTATATGTATTTACATTATAGAGGAAATTAGGTTTCCTGAAGACCCATTCGACGATGGGGTAAAACAAGAAAGCCATTGTCACATCAACAAAACAAAACACACGATAGCCATTGATTGCTAGTATACAAAGAAGCGAGCCTTAGAACCTTCTGACACATTTTAAAGTCGTGCGAGCCTAATCCAAAACCAAAAGCCAACAATACAAGTTATGACATCCATAGTCTTGATCGATGTACCATCCAACATGAGAATTAAGTACCAATCAAAGCTTCAATAGCTTTCCCTTCTCGACTTGTCCCTTCTCGACTTGAGCAGAGATCTTTGAAACTTTTTCACTTCCCAAATAATCGTTGAGCATCATCAAAACAATATGTTCTTTTGTGTGTTCCATTACACAACTTTTAATTCTCACGTACCTTTGGGTTCCATTAGAGTTGTATGCTCCATCTGCAGCAAATCATGCTTCATATATTATTATATTGGGACAGTCTCTTTTGATATGATTCAGGTAAAACTACACTCACACTCATTAAATAAGAACTCTTAACCGAGACAACGATGGAGACCGTATAGCAGTCAATTCCTAACTAAGACGACTCGATTCACATCTTTCTATTGGAAATGAAACTTCAAGCATGGTTGTCAAGGAAGAGAAGAAGATCATGGTTTAATATAACTTGAAAGGAGTACAAACACTTACTGATTGATTTGAGAGGCAATGCTTTGTGATTTGTTGGTGCAATCAAGTGAAATTTTCTATTTGGTAGAAAATTTGAATGTTTGAACAGCCAAATCTATATGCTGAATAGTCACAGTAGTAAAAGAATTACCTGCATAAACTTTACAATTCTGAGAGCATAGTGTCATCCTCACCTATAATAAACTAGTGGACCTATTGTAATTAGGACAACATATCAGTTCTGATAGCTAATAAAACTGGATCATGTAAGTGGTACTAGAAAATGACTACTTCTAATTGGTGTTCGAGCTTACAGAATTTGGGTGGATCAAAGTGATTGCTGCGAAGAATTGATCTGAAAAATCCAATAGCAGGTATAACCGACCGACATCCCTGCTTTTGCCAGCATGACAGCAAGCACGGACTGGCAGAAAGGAGTCAATTGAATGATCAAAGTACCAGTTGCTCCCACTTGTGACCTTTGAGCGTCTTGACACCTTAATAACAAGGAAGCCCCCCTATTCCAGAAGTAAGGGAAACACCTTTTGTCGCGTCACATGATTACTGAACCGTACCGAGGAATTCTACCATACTCCGTGCGCTATGGTTATTGGTACTGAAGATTCTACCCGAAGTTTCAGTCTAGATTGTAGTCCAGATATACCTTAGTGGTCCATGAAATGGGTTGAGAACCACAAGGTTCAAATCTCAACGGAGACAAAAAAACACTAGGTGATTCTTCCCATCTGTCCTAACCTTGGGGGACAACGTTACTTGATATTTGTTGCTAGTCGGAGTTGGCAGGTATTCCCTACGTGAAAGCTGACCTGGACACCACAGTTATCCAAAAAAAAAAAATATTATATTCCAGATATTCTGATCAAAGAGTAGTACTGTCAAATTCCACACAAAAGAGAAGCACTTCTCTTCGCTTACAGTTTGCTCGTAGACCACAGTCGAGGTGATTGTCCTTTCAAGGGAGAATGCTAGCATGATTTTCCTTTCACCAATTGACCTAAGAGCTTATTGTTACCAAAATCCTGGTCAAGAAAAAAAAAGGAAGATTTAAAATTCACTAATAGTTGAAGTTAAGTAATTCATTGTTCTAATGCTTTCAGATGTTAACCTTTCATACAACAACATACCCAATATGTTAGCCTTTCGTATTTTTTTATATATAGGAACCAAAAATTTTTTACACATGTACCTTGAACATGTGCAGCTCTAAACCGCATCCTCCTTACTCATGTAACTGGAAAAGGGGAAAAAACAAGAATCATTTGATGAAAAACATCAAGTAATGCATGAACTAGCCAGGCGTATTCGCAGCGATACGTCTATTTCATCTCTAGATTTTTCAAATAAAAATGACTCGAATTTCAAAAGACCTATACATCCAGGGCTGACATATCAATGTATTGTGAATGATAAAAAGGCTTCTAATTTGTTTATATTTCATTTTGCTATCAACTGTAAAAACCAAGAGACAGTATTTGGGAATTTTCTTCTCCGTATATTCCTTGCCAATCACATTTATTTAAATAAGCTAATGGAAGGGAAAGAACCTTCTATTCTAAGCTAGACAATGAAAGAGATCATTCAGCTATTGTTGGACGATTCAATGGTTGTTGGGCAATGTTCTTGTTTGCTGCTGAATTGCTGTTGGGCCGCTTATGTGTTGTTTGTTTATAAAACCCAAATGTGATAATTAGAGTAGGAGGAGGACAAGTGCAGTTGAACTAGAACTAGCTTGACGTTGAGTTTGTTGTTGAAAATTCTGATATTCAAGACATCGTTAATTCTATATGTAATTATATGATAGAGGAAGGCAGGTTTCTTTACCCTGAAGATCCATTCGACGGGGTAAAACAAGAATTTAGGGAGTTGGTAGGTGGATTGAAAATTATGACAGTGGGCAAAGTATAATTGAAGAAGAATATCAAAAGATCTTATTAGTTACAAACTATTTAACGATAAATTAGTATTAAACTTCGCAGCTAGATCCTATTTTTTTCTTTTTTATTTTGTAGTGAGCATAGAAATTAGAAAGTGATTATACTCTCTAAAAACTATTTTTGATTGCACAGTTTCTGACAGTTCATGCTCTTCCCTGCGATTCCAAGAATTGATGGATTTAACACAACGAAGACAAGATTGGACAACTCCTACAATGACAGCGGTTCATTGTAGGAGTAAAGTAAAGAAATAACGAATATCATGTTTTTTTTTTTTTACTATATAAAAATGGATCCTAATTAACTGAATTCCGAGTAAAGTAATTATAATATGTCATATATCGCTCACATGCAATTTCTAATGCTGACGAAGCTAGAAGAACAGAGCAATGTCAAGGAAGCAAGCTGTTAATTCATCTCTGATATCACTGGT
>NW_025839727.1:9178-16817 GCF_002878395.1 Capsicum annuum | reverse complement strand
AAGCCTCAAAGCCTCATAATTGACTTGTTCCATTAAGTTTTCAGCGCTGTCCACAGCACCTCGAAGTTCATTAAGCCACTGATTCACATATTGATTTGATGCCTGCTTGTTCTCTGCATCACTTAGCACAGCCTGAAGGCCAACCAAAGTCGTTTTCAGCTTCTTTAAGAGTCGAACATCATGCTTATTCTTCCGAAACATGTTGAGCAGATCACCATGAGGGGCAAGCCTATCAAAGAGAACATTCAAAGCTGAAGACAGAAATGCACCACCAACTGCTAAGCCAATCTCCATTTCTGAAATCTACAAAGCAAAACGAGGAGCCACAAAAATGGTTTTCAGAAATCAAATATTAAAAATTTTATTATACCTGTTCGAATGCTAAGAGTAATTTGCAAACAAGAATGATCAGTAATTTGCAAATATCATGCAGTGTGGTGCGGGTGCGGTGCGGGTTTTTACTAAATCCGCAAGTTTTAAAACCGCACCGCATTGCATGATATTTAAACCCGTATAAACCCGCTCCACATTCATATCCACGGATAACCGCACCACGCCGCGCCGCCCCATATTTTTAATTTTTTTCCGTTTTTTTGAAAAATTTGTAACTCTATTGAAAATCATAATATTTTCAAATTTACAACTAGAAAATAATAATTAATTTCTATTATAGCACTTTTCACTAAAAAATTATCAAAAAGTATAACGTGTACAAATAATGATCAAATATCATATTTTTATTTAAATGAATAGAGATGTTAAAAAAGCTACTATAAAATTATTTATTTGTAGTGTTATGCATTTAGTTTTACGTATTATAAAATTTAAGTAAAGAACACATATAATTTTAGGTATATTCACGAGAACAATATTAATTTTTAGCTTTTTTGTTATTTTAAACCCGCATATACCCGCAACCCGCACCGCACCATTTTAAAAAAAAATTACTTTAACCCGCACCGCACCCGCATCGCACCGCATAACTTAAAACCCGCACCGCACCGCATAACTTAAAACCCGCACCACACCGCACCCGCACCGCCCCATTGCCATTCCTACTCACGCCATTCTCATTTTCTACATCAACTACATGAATATATTATTATTTATATACATTAACCCATTGAAATGAATGATTATCTTATTTTCTATTTCTTTTGCATTTCTTGGGGAGGATAAATAGGGTGATTCACGTGAGATCCAATGTAGATCGAACTTTCGATTCACTCATGGGATCCGGGCGGTCGGGGGGACACCATGGCTCCTCTCTTCTCGAGAATTCATACATCCCTTATTAATGTATGGACAGCTATCTCACGAGCACAGGTTTAGGTTCAGCCTCAATGGGAAAATAAAATGGAGCACTTAACAATGCACCTTCACAGATCAAGAACTTCGAGATCACCTCTTTCATTCTGGGATGACGGAGGGATTGTATCATTCGAGCCGTTTTTTTCTTGACTCGCTTTTCCTTCTTGTTGCTGGATATCTCGTTCGTGGCTACAATCATCTTTTTGTTACATCGCCTCCTTACCATATCTATTGTAGTCTCACAAAAGGAGTTTGGAGATAGTAAGTTTATACACAGATTTTTCTCCTACCTTACAGACAGTAAACTGTTTTCGATAAATTCTTGACTTCAATCACTACCATCACTACCATCACTACCATCACTACAATCTATTTCTACTAACAACCATTTACACTATCACAGCTAATTGCGTCTTCAATTACTACCAACGCATTGTCAAACATCGTACATTCACTGTTCAACCATAGCAATCAATATCTACAAAACTACCATCCACCAACTTCACATCACAATCACCACCACCGTTAATAGTCATTATAATACCAACCATCTTTGTCATCACAACTATCACCACCAACATTACTAGTCACTAACATCAATCATTACCACCATCACCTCCAGTACAAACCATCTCCACTATCACTAGCAAACATAAATATTTTATTTCAATCAAATAATAATTCTGTTGTACTAATTCCAATATTTTTTTAATATATTATTAATTTTTATTTAAATTATATTTTTTTATTATATATTCAAATAAATAAATTTTGCACATTCAGATATCGAAAAACAAACTGTCTTAATAATATAATTTTCAGATCTATACACAACATCTTATTCATTCAAATTCAAACGTCTAAATCATAATAAAAACAAATGCAGCCTTAATAGTCAAATTTTCTCACTAGGCCATTTTGCTAATTGGAAACTTCAAGAGGCTTAGTAGCCAAATTTTCTCATTAATTATATAAAATAATAATCTCATCTTTCACATCTCATAACAGTGTTACTTAGGCATGAGTACAGTAGATATCTAATTACCATATTGAAATTTTTGTTCAACATACCAAACTACATTCTTGTAAACAAACTGTTCTAGTAAATTAAATTAAAGGTGGCCTTAACAATGTGTTAGTAGGAACTACCAGTGTCATGTAAAAAGAAAAAAAAGAACTACAATATCTACTTATGTTTTAACTCAGTAATATTATTAAGTAAATATAGTACATCAGTTTTGCAACCATGTGCTCTATTCTCAATATTGACTATTGGGTCATGGAAAAGTTGTACCAAAAGTAATATCATGATTGGGTTCGAAATCAAGAGGGCGTCATGCAGAAGCTTAAAGCTTGCAAATCATAGAGATGATGAATCAGATGACAAAAAAAAAACATACTAAAAATATACTATTAATATTGTTTGGTCAAAATTGATAATTCTAATTATGATAGAAAATCAAATAAAATAAAAAATTCAAGACAAATTCTAACATTGTGCCTAATCAAATTAAGACACCTGGATTAAAATGAATAAAATATTATTGAATTATTGAAACGTAGTGAAAAGGACATGGGCCACAGTAGTCCAGGACAAGACAAGTTGTGCCAAAAGTAATTGATGCACTTCATTTGTCACCAATCAACCTATTAGGAAGGAAGGGATTTTGGAGAGGTCGTTTGGTGCGAGGTATTAGAGAAAATAACACATGTATTAGTTGTATTATTTTTATACCTTATAAACCATGACGTTTATAATATGGGGTACTATTCATATTTTTATACACTATATTTTTAATCCAACAAACTAAACAATCAATTAAAAATAACGTCAATGCTATAGGCAAAACTCAAAATACTCTTTGCCAGAAAATTGCTCGTTGACAATATCATGTCCAAGCTTTCTCCATACGTGCTCAAACTCAGGTAGCAAGGGCGGAGCCAGCCTTCTGCTCGGGGGTTCGGCCGAACTCCGTTCGACAGAAAAATATACTATTTATACATGATTAAAATTAATTTTGATGTGGTTATAGTAGGTGTTGAACCCTCTTCGACTAAGTTTTCTTTAAATATGGAACCCCCTTAGTTGAAATTCTAAGTTTTCTTTAAATATAGAACCCTTTTCGTTGAAATCCTGACTCCGCCTCTATAAGTTAGACACCCATATCTTATGTAGCGTTCTAGTATGTACAAGTGATAACTGATTTGTATTATGTCACATATGTGCCTATTTATTCGGAATTGGAAGGCTTACATTCTAGTGAAAGTCAAGTTAATTTGATATTATATTTCTATCAAATAGTTGAATTGATATTATATATATATATTTTTTAAAACTTTTAAGAACTTTTTTTTTAAGGAAAGAGTGTTTGATTCTTGAGAAAGTGTGAACTAAAATTCAAATTTATGACTTTTTTTGTTGTTGAGTTAGTTAAAGAGAATCAAAATTATTATTTATCAAGAATTTATATTTTTTTATTGTTATTTAATAATTTAAATAAATTTTTTTATTTTCTTTATATAGGTCTATATTTTTTGCATTTATAAACAACTAATAAACGGACGTGAATCAATTGTTTTTAATTTCACAATCAATAAAATAATAAAAAAATCAATGTGTCAAATTAATAAGATAACAGTATTTGGAATTTTTTTTTCTCTAAAACTTTTCGTGCATCGGGCGGGAACGCATACTAGTTTATTAATAAAAGTAATGATATCTAAATTAATGAATTATAGTAAAAGCATTTCAACTCACATTGAAAATCAAAAAAAGTAAGGGGGAGAGGGGCGATGCAAAAGAACCAATCATACTGAAATATTTTGTTAATTGTAATTAATATACTGAACTGGTGCATAAAGCAAGAACAAGTTACCTGCTTGTTTTGTGTGATGTCTCAATTTCAAAATTGAGTCCCTAAAGTTGTAAGGGCAACAAAAATATACTTTCAGTCTCAATATTGAAATCTCAGGTAGTCCTATGATTAGGCTTAATGAGCTTCGAAATGCTTATATTAGGATAAGTTGTCTACATCACATCCATTGCGGTGCAGCCCTTCCCCATACCCTGCGGGATGCCTTGTGCACCGGTCTGCCATTTAAGAATAGGTTAAATTGCCGAGTGTCAATCACGGCTTATAAAATTCGGATCATGAATTAGTACTATCACATTTTTCCTTATGATTAGTGTTTTTCTCAAAATAGCCATAGTTTTACCTATTCAATTTGAAGACTAATATGCAAACAAGAATGGTCGAAGTATACCAACTGTGTGCTTTAGTTTAACTTTTCTCTTTTCAAAAAGTATTGACTCATAAAACCAAAGACTAATTGAATAATTGAGGCAATAAAGGAAGGTACCTTTTGCTTTATGTCTATTCATTAATTTTGCTTTTTGAATTATTTCTCCATTTTTTAAAAGCACATTGTAGTGCTTAATTGGGCCTACCATACAATGAATGTGTTTTAGAATTGTGAAGAACTGGAATCTGTTCAATTTTCCTTCACTCCATTATTATTTTTCCTATATTCAACAACAACAATAGCATATCCTGTAAAATTTCGCAAGTGGAGTCTGGGAAGGATGGATTGTACGCGGAGACTTTACCACTACCTCGTGAATGATCAGTGAGTTCTCTCCCTCTCTCTTTTGCAAGTGTTCTGACTTGTAATTGGTACAACAATGATTGCTACAATCTGCTATTACCAAAAAGTATGACTTTTCATCCAACAAGAAGACAAAGACTTCATGACAGAGTGTTTTTTTTTTTTCGACTATTGATCACTTAATTGAATAATTGAGGCAAGAAAGGAAGGGTACTTGTTGGGTGTAATAAGAGGGGTAACCAAGTGAGGGACTCAAAAATAAACTTTAATTTATCATTTTCTTTAATTATTAGTTAATTGTATTAGGTTAATATAGTTTACTTTTCCTTCCATATCAAATATGGTAAAAACTGTTAAAGTAAGTAACGCTTTAGTTGTGCCAAAAGTAATTGATGCACTTCATTTGTCACCAATCACCAAACAAACAATGATTGGCGACAATTGAACTTTATCAATTACTTTTGGCACTACTTGATGTATTCCCTCCGTTTCAATATAAGTATTTTAGTTTGATTAGGCACAGTGTTTAAAAAATAAAAAGGAGATTTCTGAATTTTACGATCTGAAATTGATGACGTGTACAGTCTTTAAAATATTGCGGTCTTAAGTTTTTCATGTAGAATGTTGGAATTGAGAAACAAACTAAATATATAAAGAAACATTCTTTTTAAAACAAACCACGAAACGAAAGTAAGACACTTAAATTGGAACAAATCTCAAACTTGTATTAATGGTGATATTTTTGTTCTTGAGGATGAGAATGAATTCCATAAAATTCCAATTACAATGATACTACCATTTTCAGAAAATTCGTAGAAATATGAGTCAAAATTGTCACTGTATGTAAATGTTCATATCTAGGATAAGTAACTTGTTTTTCTTACTTTGAATCAAGAAATCGAGTTCGTTGTACTTACTGTCATATTTTCAGAAAACTAGTCATATATAATAAGAGTCGAAATTTTCACGGCGTTCTAGATATAAATGTGAGTATTTAGATATATAACTTGTTTTTCTTACTTTGGATCAAGAATGATAAAGATTATAAGAAACGAAATTGAGTTCGTTGTACTCATATTTTCACAAAATTCGTGGTAATGAGTCGAAATTTACGCAACATTCTAGGTTTAAATGTTCATATTTAGATTTATATATAACTTGTTTTTCTTACTTTGGATCAAGAACGATAAAAGATTATAAGTAACGAAACCGTGGCCTTTGTACTTCTTGTCATATTTTCAGAAAATTCGTAGTAATTGATGCACTTCATTTGTCACCAATCACCAAACAAACAAACAAACAGTGATTGGTGACAATTGAACTTTATCAATTACTTTTGGCATAATTTATACTGTCTTGGTCTTCTGTGGGCTCAGTAGACTGTAGTCCTTTTCAATAACCCAATAGTCAATATAGACGGCTGCAGAAACGATATATTCCCACCATTTCAATTTTAGTTTGATTGGGAACGATGTTTAAGGAGATTTCTGAATTTTATGATCTAAGTTTGAAATTTAGTAAATGAAATAATAAGAGGAGGAGGACAAGTGCAGTTGCAGCAGATGGATATTTCCATATGCATGAACTAGAACTATAGCTCGACTTGACGTTGAGTTTGTTGTTGAAAATTCTGATATTCAAGACATAGTTGATTCTATATGTAATTACATTATAGAGGAATTCAGGTTTCCTGAAGACCCATTCGACGACGGGGCAAAACAAGAAAGCCATTGTCACATCAACAAAACAAAACACACGAGAGACATTGATTGTTACTATACAAAGAAGCGAGCCTTAGACCCTTGTGACACATTTTTACAGTCGTACGAGCCTAATTATCCAAAGCCAACATTACAAGTTATCACATCCACAGTCTTGATGTACCGTCCAACATGGGAATAAGTACCACTCAAAAGCTTCAATAGCTTGCCCTTCTCGACTTGAGCAGAGATCTTTGAAACTTTTCACTTCCCAAATAATCATTGAGCATCGTCAAAACAATATGTTCTTTTGTGTGTTCCATTAAACAACTTTTATTCACATGTACCTTTGGGTTCCATTAGAGTTGTATGCTCCATCTGCAGCAAATCATGCTTCATATATATCAAGCAAGCCAAAATAGATAGTTGTTCGACTTGGAAAATCGCAACCTCCTTACTCAAAGAAAACCTAACTGAAAGCAAATTAAAAAAAAAAAGAAATATTAGAGCATGCTAACAAGCACGGACTGACAGAAAGGAGTCAATTGAATGATTGAAGTACCAGTTGATTCCACTTGTGACCTTCGAGCGTCTTGACACCTTAATAACAAGGAAGCCCCCCTATTCCAGAAATAGGGGAAACACCTTTCGTCGAGCCACACGATTCCTGAATGACCGTACCGAGGAATTCTACCATACTCCGTGCGCTATGGTTGTTGATACTGCAGAGTCTACCCGAAGGTTCAGTCTAGATTGTAGTCCAGATATACACCCAAGGTTTCCCAGATTCAAACCTAAGCAGAGACAAAAAACACTAGGTGATTCTTCCCATCTGTCCTAGCCTTGGCCTTGGGGGAAAAAGTTACTTGATATCTGTTACTGGTGGGAAGTGGCAGGTATCCCGTGGATTTAGTCGAGGTGCGCGAAAGCTGGCCTGGACACCACGGTTATCCAACAACTAAAAAAATTGTGGTCCAGATATTCTGATCAAAGAGTAATACTGTCAAATTCCACACAAAAGA
>NW_025839727.1:0-6178 GCF_002878395.1 Capsicum annuum | reverse complement strand
CTAGGTGGTTGGAGAATGGAAGATTTGGGTGAGGCATCTTACTTGTAAGGATCTCTGTCAGTTTTAGAGTTGGAAAATGTGGTTGATAGAAGGGAAGCTCAGAAGGCGAAGATGAGGGATGAGAAGAAGAATCATGTTGAGAAGTTATCGTTGGAGAGGACTACTATGGTAGTCCGTCCTCCGAAAAGCCTTTTAACTCTCTGGAGGAGCTTGAATTTGCAAAGATGCCGGAGTGGAAGCAGTGGGACGTACTAGGGAACGGAGAGTTTCCTGCTCTTCGGAACCTAAGCCTTTTATGATTGCCCCAAGTTGGTTGGGAACAATTATAGTTTGGATATCGGAGAGGTCGTTTGGTGCGAGGTATTAGAAAAAATAACCCATGTATTAGTTGTATTATTCATCTTATTCAATAGGAGTATTATTTTTATACATTATAAACCATGACGTTTATAATATGGGGTACTATTCATATTCTTATACACCCAATATTTTCAATCCAACAAACTAAACAATCAATTAAAAGTAATGTCAATGATATATTCCAGCGAGATGGTCCTCAAAACTCAAAATACTCTACGCCAAAAAATTGTTCATCGACAATATCATGTCCGAACTTTCTCCTCAAGTTTATGCGTGCTCAAACAAGTAGACACCCGTATCCTATGTAGCGTTTTAGTTTGTATAAGTGGTAATTGATTTGTATTATAATACCAACCTCTATTTTTCATGGAAAGTAGTACAAGGAGAAGAGAAACACGAAGCTTTTTACAACAAAAAATGGTGGAAAAAAGGAACATGGAAATGTAACTATGGTGGGAAAAGAAATCGGAAGATATTTTGAGGGGTAAATTTGTCATTTAATAAGTTAATGCATGTGTTAAAATGCTTTGTATTATTAATACTAGAAAAGGATGGTATTATTAATACATAGCTTAACACATAATTGAGTGCATACCGAATGCAAGCATTAATTATGCATAGACCAAAAGAATGAAGCAAACCAGAGATTAACAGTGCACAAGAATAATGCATGCATTATTTTCGATAACACACTCTACCAAACGACCCTAATTGTATTAATTATACGCCATATACCATTCTATTTTTATACATGGTAAGTCATAACATTAACAATACAGGGTACTATTTCAATTCTAATACAACTTATTTGGTATTATTTTTATTCTTAGACACCCCACTCATTTAATACAACTAGTTTAGCATACGTGCATTGCACGTGTATCAAATATTTATTAATAAAAGTAATGATAGTATATGTTTTGATATCTAACTAATAAATTAGAGTAAAATATCTAAATGACGACAACATACCCAATGTAATCCAACACTTGCACACTTTTGACTAAGTGAATTATTTAATAGTGACTTATGTAGATTGCAAAAATATTATTTGGATCTCAAATTTCTCTATTGATATTAAATAAAATATTTTAAATTAGTTGACCAAATTCAATATAGACAGACCTCACACCTACACTTTGTATCGACACGACAAGAACGTCGCATAGAGTCTTTTTGCTTTACATACATCATGCATCCATGGGTTTTCCACTCATCACAAGAGCACAAAATGAAAAGCATTTCAACTCACATCGAAAATCAAAAAGAGTAAGGGGGAGAGGGGCGATGCAAAAGAATCAAGCATACTGAAATATTTTGTTAATTGTAATTAATATACTGAACTGGTGCATAAAGCAAGAACAAGTTACCTGCTTGTCTTGTGTGATCTGTCGATTTCAAAATTGAGTCCCTAAAGCTGTAAGGGCAACAAAAACATACTTTCAGTCTCAATATTGAAATCTCAAGTAGTTGTTCCTTGATAAAACAAAGCCAAAAATTGAAAATTGAATATACATTACATGCAAAAGAAAGTTCTTTTTTATGGAGAATGGTGAGATAAGATGCAAAGAAAAACAAAGGAGCCACAAAAATGGTTTTAAGAATTTTGAGAAGATAAATGTTTCTATCTTCAAATCAAATATTTAACAACTTTATTTTACCTGTTGAATGCTAAGACTAAATTGCAAACAAGGATGATCAGTGAGTTCTCTTCCTCTCTCTTTTGCTACTGTTCTTACTTGTAATTGGTACAACAATGTTTATTATTATTAACTACAATCTACTCTTATCAAAAAGTTTGACTGTTCATCAAACAAGAAGACAAAGACTTGATAATAGAGTCTGCTTTATACTATTCATTACTTTCTAAATTCAATAATTGAGGAAAGAGAGGAAGGGGACTTGAGGGGCCCAAGTGGTTATCTTTACACATCTTCTGCTGTCCAAATTTTGGTAGAGAGAAGGATAAGTGAAGATAATGGTGGATATGTTCTCTGCAACTGTAGATTATTCTTTTCTCTTCTCATAAAATGAAATTAATAGTCCTATGAATAGGCTTAATGAGCTTCGAAATGCTTGCATTAGGATAGGTTTCCTACATCACACCCATTGCGGTGCGGCCCTTCCCCATACCCTGACCTGTGGGATGCCTTGTGCACCGGTTTGCCGTTTAAGAAAGGGTTAAACTGCCAAGTGTCGGTAACGGTCTATAAGATTCGGATCATGAATCTTATCTATAAGGGGTTAAAACACGTAACTACTTATCTATAAGGGACAAATTAATTTTAGAAACCAAAAGTGCTAAGCTATTTTCAATCAGCTAACTCGATAAACTCTTAATTTATTTGCTGTTTTTAAGAGACGAAAATGATGCTTATGCTTCATACACAACATCTCGAAGCTCAATAAGCCATTAGCTCATGTATGAATTTGATGCCTGCTTATTCTCTGTGTCACTTAGCACAGCTTTGAAGGCCAAGCAAGGTCAACTCTAAGGGCAAAATAGGAAATCACAAACTGGTCAAGAATTTTAAGATAGTGTTTTTATCTCAAAATAGCCTTAGTTTTACCTATTCAATGCTAAGACTAATGGGAATACAAGAATGATTAGAGTATACCGACTTAGTGCTTTAGCTAAAGTTTCCTCTTTTCAAAAAGTAAGTGAACTGCTTCAGATTATCGCGGATTAGGGTAGACGGCTAGGGTGAGTGTGTAGGTAATCGCTAGGTGATAGGGGAGTTTGGGTGTGGCGGGTGTTTAGGCCTGTGAGGGCATGTTACAACCACATGGGTATCTATGTTCTTATTTCATATTCCGTATTTTTCGTATTTCTCTTATTACCCATTTCTCTGAGACTTAGTGTTCTTATTTTTTATCTCTTATTTCTGTTATGCTATACAACCTGTTTCATGACTTATTACGACCTTGGTATACTATTCTCTATCTTGAGCTGAGGGTCTATTGGAAACAACCTCTCTACTTCCTCGGAGGTAGTGGTATGGACTGCGTACATTTTACCCTTCCCAGACCTCACTTTGTGGGAATATACTGGGTCTGTTGTTGTATGTTTTAGAATTGTTTGAACTCGAATTATTTTTTCTGTGTTCAACAAAGGTAGAGTATATGGAGAACTTACCACTACCTCATGGAGGTAGAGAGGTTGTTTTTAAAAGATCCTCAGCTCAAGTACAAAGAAGATAGAAATAGTGAAGAAAAACATAACAACTAACAAGGGAAGCAGTGCAAAGCCTATAAGAGAGGAACACAAACAACACAAAAAATAAAATAGTGCGATAATCAAAACACAATAAACAAAAAATGACGATAGATATCAAAAGAAAGAGCTACAATAATATGGCTTGTATAACGACAAACAACAACAAGCCTAAACCCTCGAATTGTAGTGCTTAATTGGGCCTAATAATACACCGTATTCTTTTAATACAACAACATACATAATACATAGTGAAATCCCACAAGTAAGGTCTGGAGAGCGTAAAGTATACGCAAAACTTATCACTACCTTAGTGAGGTAGAACAGTTGTTTTCGAAAAACCCTCGGTAAAGAAAATATAGCAACTAACAAGCAAATAGTGCGATAAAAATAATGCTAGCGTAACAAATTTCAGCAGTATTAATATACCTCATTCATTACTATTTTTATTCAATAAATTTCTAATTAATTGATTTTATTCGTAGATAACTAATCTCGATACTATTATTCCATTCTCAAGCAATTCAGTTCAATTATGTCGATACTAATTACTAATTCTGATATAATTTATAGCGGAATTAATAACCAAACAAGGAATAAGACATTACCAAAATCGCTTTTCCTTGCCAGTAAACTGTAAGAATCCATTGAGATGATCCTCTAAACTCAAAAACCCTCTTCGCCGGAATTTTGAAGAAGATGACCGGAAATTTTCTATTTTTTCTATTTTTCCGGCGAAATAGAAAATTTTCCCGCCAAAGTTAATTTCTACACCCCCGTCAGTGATGACTGATTTGTATTATAACACTTACACGTGTGTGTATATATATTTAATTTTGCACTTAATAAAAGGGTGGTTGAATTGGCTTATCTTTTAAGTATTTTTATTTTTAAATGTATTTGGTACTATTTAATCATTGTTTGGTAGTGTTTTCAACTTATATAATAATTTGTTAGAGTGTATTAAAAAAATAATGAATTTATTAGTCTTGTGTATTATTAGTATTTTGTTTGATATATTTGTAGTTATCACTCTATTGTGTGTATCAAAGTGTGTATTATTAATATCTTTACATTTATGACATCAGTAATACATTGAATCTAGTGCAAGTATTAGAATTATTAAAGATACAATTATCTCCTAAAAAATTCTCCCCATATATATATATATATATATATTTATGGAGGGTATTTGGAAGATAGTGGTGGAGAAAACATTTTCTTTTCTTTTTGATGGATTTTGCATTCTAGAGAAAGGAAATCATTGTTTTAGATTAATTTAAACTGGGTAGTATGTAGTATCACAAAGATCAAATTCATTATCGGTGAATTCTTGAACAATATGATGACACATACATATCAAGGCTCATTAAGTTAGAGTGATTATCAAAAATTTCAAAGACAAAGAATCACCACTCCAAATAAAAGTATCACCGTATGTTGTAACTCTTTTGGCTGAAAAAGATGTTGGATTACGAATTATTTATATCTATTTTATTCCTTAGTAGACGCTGCAATCGCTCATATTTAAGAGATAATGGATGCACTTGCAATACTACAGGCGATCGACTATATTTTACAAAACCGACTTCATGTAAAACATAACCACCCCAATATAAACTTAGTCTTACTGAATCCTCTTGTCCCATTTGGTTTTTTTCAACATTCATTATCCCTTTTGATATTTTTGCTCCAAAAATTAACCCTTTGAGCTCCGGACTCATAGCATGTTTGGTTTAGCAACAGAACACTGAGAACTGCTGTACACTGGATATGATTGTAGAATAATGTAGAATTGTTTTGTGATTGCTCTGTGGTGAATGGTTTAGCTTTCTAACTTTAAAAGGTAGACATTTAGCATTAACCTTAGCATTTTCAAGTCTTCAAGTGGGGCTCTATTGACCACCTACGACCTTGGCTTTTTTGAGAATCTCGCTCTTGTGTCATGAGACTTGTAGCTCGGTACTTGTGTATCCTTCCAACTACGAGTGTCTCTTGTTTTTGTGCATACACATGTAAGACGTGGTTCGTCTAACTCAACTATTCTAATACACGACTTTTGTGACTGCGATGAGAGTATGGAGCGAAAGGCCCTTTTTCTCTCTTCATTTTTACTCTACTTACCAACGGGCAAGTTTGCGCACAAACACAATCTCTCATTGCCAACTAAAACTGATGAGAAGGGTGTACCGGCTTCATGAATACAATAGACGGTCTATTGTATGCAGCCTTACCTTGCATTTCTGCCAGAGTCGGTTTCCACGGTTCGAACACATGGCAGCAACTTTACTAGTTAATACGAGACTCCCCTTCAATGTTACCAATCAAAACGAAAAGAAAAAAGCAGTAGAATTTTGTGAACAGAAAAGATGCACTATCTACTCAAAACTGAACTTATGCTATTATCACATTTGGCTGCATAACCATTTACATAATTTGGTGTTGATATCCTCATCTTTATCAACTTTTGGTATAACCTCCAATTTCTGTGGTGTACTGCCAGTCACATCCTTGCCAACTTCATGAAGACGGGACGGATATATTTTCGGTTATTTCTCTGGAGGCTACAAAATGAGGCTGAGGAACCAGGTAGAATCATTCTCC
>NW_025839726.1:0-2038 GCF_002878395.1 Capsicum annuum | reverse complement strand
CCCTCCCCTAGTTTAATCAGTGGAAATAGAAGCGATATTTATGAGGAATTTATCTATTTCTGAAGCTCCCCCTCACCCCCGATTTAATCATTCGGAAAGAGAAATGGTATCTAAATTGGGATTGAGATCGATACTTGAGAGCTCAAGTTACTTGGACCATAAAATGAGAAAGTTGGAGCCTTATCTTTTACATTACTTTTTATTCATGTTTTTTTTTTTGTTTAGTTTTTTTAGCACACAATGAAGAAACTTGAAACGTTTTAAATTAATAGTAGTTTGACTAATAATAGGATTGCTTCATATTATTTTAATCCTAAATAGGATAGCGAATAAATCCTTTATTCTTTTTATATATTTAAACAAAAAACATTTAGAAATTTAATAATTATTTTCTTTCGTTGGTTCAATCATTTGATAATGCTACCTAGCTAATAAATCTTTTATGATCTTTGTATATTTAAACAATAAAAGAATTCTTTTAGAATAATAACAATTATTTTCTTTTTATCGGTTCAATCGTCTGGAAAGTGAAGCATTACCTATGAGGAGTTTGTCTAATCTCGAGGCCTCTCCATCCCCTGGTTTAATCATTTGGAAAACGAAGTGCTACCTATAAGTAACTTTCTATTCCCGAAGCTCCCCCTCCCCTGATTTAATCATTTGAAAAGCAAAACGCTATCTAAAATAGGATAGGAATCGATACTTTAGAGCTCAAGTTATTGAAGCCTAAAATGGAAAAAAATAAAGTCTTATCTTTTAAGTTACATATACAATTAGATTTTATAGTTATGTTAATTAAATGATAACCTCAGTAATAATAATTTTTGGAACAATTTTCACATATATAAAATTGGATAAATTTCCAATTAAATTTCATAGTTACATTATATGCATCCTATTTATGACCATATAGTGTTAATAAAACGCAAAATAACTTGCATTTATTTTTCATAAAGATTTCATTCACAACAAAAGCACAAAAAGATTTTGAATAAGAAGTTGAATTTTGTATTATATTTCTCTTGATGAAAGCTACAATTAATATTGTTTTGCGGAGAAATTTTGACTTTTGAAAGAGAGTCGCCACTTAATTTTGAAAAGGAATCAAGAAACCTTTATAAAAGTTACTTCAAACGATTCAAAACAGGAAAATCTTTTTAAGTTAGAGATTCTAGATAAGCGGTTCCTATTAACGTTTTAGGAAGGTGTTAGGCACCTAAAACGTCCGCTAACTTGCGGTTATCCGGACTTTTTGAAAATCGTCTTTTGATTAACTTTGAAAAGTTTATTTTTTGAAAAAAAAAAGCGATTTTAGGAATATTTTGGGGTTTATGCAAAACTAATTTTTTAGCGACTTAACTAAGGATTTAACTAGGTTCGCCAAGCACATAAGGGAAACAAACATAAAGAACGGAGGGAAAGGGAGGAAGTAAGGGATTTAGGCCATTGGCCCAAACCAACAAAACCTGTCCTAGTCTAATTGGGCCTTCGACCCATTTCACCTGTCCTAATCTAATTATCGAGCATTTAACTCGAATCTTGCCTCCACCTGTGTTAAATACAACCTTGGCTTCATGGCCCGAACGAATGAATAAAATAAATAAACCAATAAAATAAATAAAGACAACAATAATTAAACGCAATGAAATAATAAATGAGACTTTTGTCTCTTAGCCGCTTCAAGAATGGGACTTTAACCCATTTATCCTTCTTTCGACTCCATGCATCAGTTCATTACTTAACCAACTTCGGGCTTGACTTAGATGATGGGCCTGATTGGCCCATTAGGCAATGCAAATAGGAAAGAGTCCTTTTGGACTCTGAGGCGGGTTCATGCGAAAGAAGAAAAGAAAGGATTAGGAATTAGCTCGATTTAAAAAAAAAATAGAAAAGAGTTTTAATCGATACATGAACTATGCAACATAGCAACCAATACTTTCATAATATTAATTACGTTCGATAGGCAGAAAAACCATCTAGATGCGGTGCTTGGCAAAGCATTAAACACATTTGACAATCTCATTAAGCAAACACGTGT
>NW_025839725.1:0-1129 GCF_002878395.1 Capsicum annuum | reverse complement strand
AGGAGCAAAGAGATAGCCTCAGTAAAGGTATTGTGGAAGAATCAGAAAGTCGAAGAAGCAACTTGGGAGTCAGAAGATGACATGAGAATTAGATATCCTAATTTGTTTGCTTCGATGGAGGAGGATACAGAAGATACTATTCTTATCTTATCTTTCCAAGTCCTTTATTATGCTTGAAATCGTGTCTGTCTGTATCCCGCATCATCATTCGAGGACAAATGATCCTAAGGGGGATAATATAATGCCCCATAATTCGTGCTACAATATAGACCATGATTTCGATGTGTTGCTAATCCCGAAGCCATAAAATCCTATACCAATACGGCATGTTAATTATTGTGTAGCATGTGAATCAGCTCAAGCTTGAATTTAGACCATATAGGTCCTTCAACTTAAGGATGAGTTGGAACTATTTTGATCGACTAAGTTTTAGTAGACTTTGTAAAGTGTGTCAGCTTTTATCGATCATAACTCTCTGTATATGTCGAATTAGGAAGACTACTATGTGTCAAATGATAGCTATTCGAGTTAGCTTTCCAATGATACCAATTTGGAAAAAATCCGACACCCGAGCAAGAAGTTATAGCCCTTTAAAGTGATAAGCGTCGCCTAACCAATCGCCCTTGGCCACTGGAAAACATAGGCAATAGCCTAGGCGGCGCCTATGTAAATATAGGCGATAGCCTAGGCGGTGCCTATGCAAACATAGGCGATAGCCTAAGAGGCGCCTATGTGAACATAGGCAATGGGATGGGCGGCGCCTATGTAAGGAATTCTGGTGATTTAAACACTCCGTGTTGAGGACAAAGTGGTCCTTTTCCACCCTTAATTAGCCCTAAAACACGAGATTTAGTTCCAAAGCCCAAAATACATATTATTTCATCAAAAGTGCTCAAGATTCTCCTTAGGGTTTCAAAATGAAAATCCAAATAGTTCAAGATTTGACCGTAGGTTTTCAAAGATAATTACATATTTGGAATATACAATCCGCAAGCTTCAAGAAGCACCTATTGTCCTTGGAAATAGAGGTACGTGGGGTTATCCAAAAATCTCATGGGTGTAGTTTTTATGAACATGCGTGCTTTGAATTGGGGGTTTTCAATGAAATGCTAATATCTTGCTTTCAATA
>NW_025839724.1:0-1152 GCF_002878395.1 Capsicum annuum | reverse complement strand
CTATTTTTTTGCTCTTTTTAGGTACCTTGACAATGGAAGGAACAACATCATCCACTCCGGATAGTTATAGTATTTATACTACCTTGGATCCTTTTGAAAATTTCCATCGGCACCTTGAAAGTCTACGCCAATTGATGATTGAAGCATGCCATCTAAGCCGAATCACCACTAACTAAGATACTAGCATTTTTCCTTGTATCAATTCTCCTTGTGTGCAGGTTCAAGATAATATACTTCCATTGGAGGATTCAAGAAGAGTTCCTCAAGAACACATGATTGTTGATCAAATGGAGCTCTTGGCTAAGAATTCCAACTTTGGGAAAAATGACAAAGAGATGATGCAAGGAAGAATTCTTGACAAACTCTCTTGTAATGAGATCTTCCTAAAGGAACAAATGGGCTGCCATAATCCAAACCTAGGCGAAGGCCATACCTCATATGAACTAAAAGGTAACAATGCTATCTCCAACACTCTTATAAACTTAGAATGTCGTGATGTGGCTAGTAGTAGCCAAATAGATGTAGTTGATGGTTTTCTTGGAGGAGAATCGCATGATTCTTCCCTTTGTGATACTCTTAGTATTGTTAGATTGCATGAAGACCAAATTCTTGATGTAAGTTTGTAAGCACTAGTTGATCCTAAAGATGACAAAATTGATTCTTTTCGTAAGAATGATTTGTGTCCATCTAGTGCTAGCACTCATGACTTGAATAAGGTTCCATTACTAAGTGACAAGAGCATTCACACACTAGTTGACCCTTGTGAAAACCGAGGTGAGTCTACATTAGTATGTGAGTTGCTAACAACTAGTGAGGATGTGAATGATGATCAATTTACTCACGAATGTAGCCCACTACTTGAGTTTATGTATGATGTACTTGATGAGCCTCAAGTTAGTGTTAATGTATATAATGTTGATCTTGATAATTAATATGGTCTCTTGAACATCTTATGTGGTGAGAACCTTGCTATTAATTATGTTCTTGGTGATCATGTGTATGGATAGATTACGAATGATGAGGTGTATGTTGTTAAGGGAAGCCTACTAAGCCGTAGGTCCTTATCCTTGTGTGCTAACAAATGCTTTGGGTGAGTGTTATACCCTAGTAGATGGAATGAGTAGCTTCGGTTTAGTCCCTTGGCCATTTCAC
>NW_025839723.1:0-1098 GCF_002878395.1 Capsicum annuum | reverse complement strand
AGTTTATCATTACGGCTTGTTGACATGATTTGTTGATGAGGTTTATAAATTGAGTTCCAATTTGAGTTCAATAATTAATAATGATCTTGATAATATGAGTTCCAATTTGACCTTAGCAAATGATGATAATAATGTTATTGAGTTTTGGTTTAAGCCGGTATTGGGAATTATGTATGAGATGATATGGTTTGGCTGGATTCTTAATTATGACATGATGAATTAGTGATTTATGCATATTCAATTGTTTAGCTTCCTTGATTGTTTTACCCTCTAGGCTTATGGAGGCCTGCGTTGGGTTCTTTACTTTTCCACACTTATTTGATTAGTGGGTCTAATCTTGTAATTATAGTTGTTTGAGCCTTATGTTATTATCTTATATGAATTTATTTATTTGTATACAATGGTGTCAGAGCTTATTTCCTCGTTTGCCCCTTTTTACCATGACAACTTATGTTATCTTGTATTTTATCATATTTACCATGGCTATAATGTGTTTCAAGACCTCTTAATTCATTTAAGAAGTATTATAACTGGTTTAGGGTTGTGAAAAGATCTCAAAGCCTTTAAACTAAGTCAAAACAAAGCAATTTTGGAACTTGTCTTTTGTTGGGCGGCGCACAGCCAAAGCAAACCTGAGGGTGGGCAGCTCACACCAAAATCACACCTGAGGGTGGGCAGCTCAAGTCAAAATAACACCCCATCTAGTGGCTATTGGCATTTGTCATGTGATGTACGACCTTAGCGGAGGGTCTATTTGGCGAAACACACCTAATTACAATGTCAAAAAACACCCCCATCACAATACTTAATATCTAAACATGGTTTACCATCTAAATAGGCATCCTAAAAGGTCATTTTGAATGCATAATTTGAGCATTAAAAGCACGGGTTTTTACACTTACTATTTCTCACAAAAATGGTCATAATGTTTTTCTCAGATTTTGGATTAGGGAGAAATTGGTATTGCTGGAAAGATAATTCAATTATCTATAATTTGGTTGGTCCTTAGATGCAAATTTTCACATGTGTAAGAAGTTATACATATTTAAATTTGACCCTTGTAGGATCAAATACCAAAATTTGGCCGAATCAAAAGCT
>NW_025839722.1:0-2510 GCF_002878395.1 Capsicum annuum | reverse complement strand
GCCAAGACAAAAAAACTACTGATATCTGATGGGGAGATAGGTCTGGGCCAGTTTCTCGCTGCTTCGATCTTTTGGGGATCAACTCTAATGCTATCACCAAAAATGATATGACCAAGGCAGGCTACCAACCTTAGCCAAAATTCACACTTATTGACTTTGGCGAATAGTTATTGGTTTCTGAGATTCTGTAATACTGTTCTAAGATGGTATGCATGATCATGCTCACTGCGGGAGTAAACAAGAATGTCATTTATAAAGCCTATGATGATCATGTCTAAGTACTATTTGAACACATGGTTCATCAAGTCCATGAAGGCGGCTGGGGTATTGGTAAGACCAAAAGACATAACTAAAAATTTGAAATGACCATACGAAGTTCTAAGCTTTTTTCAAGATGTCACATTCACTGAATCTGAGCTGATGACAGCCTGATCTGAGGTCTATCTTAGAGAAGTAACTAGCACCCTAAAGTTGGTCAAACAAGTCATTGATTTTGGGAAAGTAATACTTGTTCTTGACTGTGACCTTATTTAGGAGACAATAGTTAATACACATTCTGAGAGAGCTATCTTTCTTACACATGAATAGAACTGGTTTGCCTCAAGGGGACACACTGAGTTTGATGAATCCCTTATCTTGGAGACCCTTTAATTGTTCTTTTAATTCTCTAATTTCTGTTGGAGAAATTTCTTATGGCGTAATAGAGATGGGTTGAGTATATAGAAGAAGATCAATTTTGAAATCGATTTCCCTTTTGGGAGAAACTTTGGGAAGATCTTCGGGACACACATCGGGGAATTCACATGCTACTAACGCTGATTCAAGAGTAGGTGTTTTTGAACTAGAGTCCTGGACTCGAATGAGATGGTAGACACATCCCTTAGATATAATTTTTCTATCCCAAAGGTAAGAAACATGTCGACCCCTAAGTGCTAAAGTACTACCCCTCTACTCTAGGATGGGATTATTCAAAAATTGAAATTGGAAAATTCTATTTGTACAGTCAACTGAGGCATAGCAGGAATGAAGCCAATTTATGTCGAGAATGACATCAAAATCTATCATCTCTAATTTGACTAAATCTACTGAAGTGGCTTTCTAAGATATCATAACCGGGCAGTTCCTGTATAACCACCGGGCTATGATAGATTTACCCACTAGTTTGAGACTGAGAAAGGCTTTACTAAAATTTTGAGAATGACTCCAAAGTCAACAGTTATATAAGGAGTAACAAAGGACAAAGAAGCTCCTAGATCTAGCAATGCATAAGCATGTAAATAATAAACCTGTAACATACCAATGACCATTTTAGGACAAATTTTCTAATCCTGTTGGGATAAAACACAATAGAGTCTATTTGGGCGTTGCCCACTCGTGGAAATGGAAGAGGCACCCTGCTGATTTGGGCGATTGGACTGAGCTAGGGGATGATTATGATGACTCTGTGAATGCACCTGAGGACATTGTCTAAACCTGTGGCCTGGCTTACCATATCTGAAACACACATCATTTCCAGCTTTACAGATACCCTGGTGGTTTCTGCCATAATTTTGATAAAGGGGATTGGTTCGGGCACTGCTAATACTACCCTGAGTTTTAGGGTCTGAATCCCTATCTTTGTTGCCATCTCTGAATTTTGACACTGGACCACTGTCTTAGGATGGAGCTAGAAATGAGGATTTTGGTCAAAACGGAGAATGACTCCCACCTTCTAACTTAGGCTGGGCGAAGTTGAAACTACTTGTTCTCGCTCTCTTGTTCTCCATCTTTTTCTTTTTATTCTTAGCCATCTGTATCTATTGATCATGGACCATGAGACTGGATATGTCTATCTCCTTAATCAACATTGCGGTTCTACACTACTTGGCCATACTATTAGACACGCCGGACAAAAACTTACTTATCTTAGATCTTATATCTGCTACCACATGTGAAGCATATCTGGCTAATTATGTAAACTTAAAAAAAATTCTTGTACCATTATGTTTCCCTGCTTCAGATTTATAAACTCCAAAACCTTTGCTTCCCTCAACTCTAGCGGGAAGAACCTATCTAGAAAAGAAACTGCAAACTTCTTCCATTCTATGGGCCCTACATCTGTGGCCCTTTCTACTTTCCACTATTTGAACCACGAGTGAGCCATATCTTGTAACAGATATGTGGCAAACTTAGAACTCTCAACAGCGGTCACCCCATATTATCAGTAACTTTCGGCACCTGATCAAGAAATTCTTGAGGGTCCTCATCTGATAGACGCTATTAAAGATTGACAATTCCTTTGGGTGAAGTCTCGAATCCTTGCTATAGCAGTATTGGCCACTGGTCTGGCCGGAACAACAGTTGGGCATTCATTCTGGGCTACCATAGAGTGAGCTAGGGTAGTGAAAGCTTCTATTAATTTAGCGTGGGAGACATGTTCATCCAGAGGATCTGGATGGGCAGGCTGGGGTTCTGACTGGTCTCTCATTCCTCTTCCCTTAGTCCTCTTTGGAGGCATATTCTATAAATGG